>NW_025765502.1:0-155142 GCF_003918875.1 Haliotis rubra
ACTGGTTATATGTGGAGTTTAACACATGTGTAACTAGTGGCAGGACAGGTTGTTGAATGTAGTGGCGGCGATGAGTACAAGAAAGAAACTGGTTATATGTGGAGTTTAACACATGTGTAACTAGTGGCAGGACAGGTTGTTGAATGTAGTGGCGGCGATGAGTACAAGAAAGAAACTGGTTATATGTGGAGTTTAACACATGTGTAACTAGTGGCAGGACAGGTTGTTGAATGTAGTGGCGATGTGTACAAGAAAGAAACTGGTTATATGTGGAGTTTAACACATGTGTAACTAGTGGCAGGACAGGTTGTTGAATGTAGTGGTGGCGATGAGTACAAGAAAGAAACTGGTTATATGTGGAGTTTAACACATGTGTAACTAGTGGCAGGACAGGTTGTTGAATGTAGTGGCGGCGATGAGTACAAAGAAAGAAACTGGTTATATGTGGAGTTTAACACATGTGTAACTAGTGGCAGGACAGGTTGTTGAATGTAGTGGCGTGATGAGTACAAGAAAGAAACTGGTTATATGTGGAGTTTAACACATGTGTAACTAGTGGCAGGACAGGTTGTTGAATGTAGTGGCGGCGATGAGTACAAGAAAGAAACTGGTTATATGTGGAGTTTAACACATGTGTAACTAGTGGCAGGACAGGTTGTTGAATGTAGTGGCGGCGATGAGTACAAGAAAGAAACTGGTTATATGTGGAGTTTAACACATGTGTAACTAGTGGCAGGACAGGTTGTTGAATGTAGTAGTACAAGAAAGAAACTGGTTATATGTGGAGTTTAACACATGTGTAACTAGTGGCAGGACAGGTTGTTGAATGTAGTGGCGGCGATGAGTACAAGAAAGAAACTGGTTATATGTGGAGTTTAACACATGTGTAACTAGTGGCAGGACAGGTTGTTGAATGTAGTGGCGGCGATGAGTACAAGAAAGAAACTGGTTATATGTGGAGTTTAACACATGTGTAACTAGTGGCAGGACAGGTTGTTGAATGTAGTGGCGGCGATGAGTACAAGAAAGAAACTGGTTATATGTGGAGTTTAACACATGTGTAACTAGTGGCAGGACAGGTTGTTGAATGTAGTGGCGGCGATGAGTACAAGAAAGAAACTGGTTATATGTGGAGTTTAACACATGTGTAACTAGTGGCAGGACAGGTTGTTGAATGTAGTGGCGGCGATGAGTACAAGAAAGAAACTGGTTATATGTGGAGTTTAACACATGTGTAACTAGTGGCAGGACAGGTTGTTGAATGTAGTGGCTGGCGATGAGTACAAGAAAGAAACTGGTTATATGTGGAGTTTAACACATGTGTAACTAGTGGCAGGACACTTTCTTGAATGTAGTGGTAGCGATGAGTACAAGAAAGAAACTGGTTATATGTGGAGTTTAACACATGTGTAACTAGTGGCAGGACAGGTTGTTGAATGTAGTGGCGGCGATGAGTACAAGAAAGAAACTGGTTATATGTGGAGTTTAACACATGTGTAACTAGTGGCAGGACAGGTTGTTGAATGTAGTGGTGGCGATGAGTACAAGAAAGAAACTGGTTATATGTGGAGTTTAACACATGTGTAACTAGTGGCAGGACAGGTTGTTGAATGTAGTGGCTGATGAGTACAAGAAAGAAACTGGTTATATGTGGAGTTTAACACATGTGTAACTAGTGGCAGGACAGGTTGTTGAATGTAGTGGCGCGATGAGTACAAGAAAGAAACTGGTTATATGTGGAGTTTAACACATGTGTAACTAGTGGCAGGACAGGTTGTTGAATGTAGTGGCGGCGATGAGTACAAGAAAGAAACTGGTTATATGTGGAGTTTAACACATGTGTAACTAGTGGCAGGACAGGTTGTTGAATGTAGTGGCGGCGATGAGTACAAGAAAGAAACTGGTTATATGTGGAGTTTAACACATGTGTAACTAGTGGCAGGACAGGTTGTTGAATGTAGTGGCGGCGATGAGTACAAGAAAGAAACTGGTTATATGTGGAGTTTAACACATGTGTAACTAGTGGCAGGACAGGTTGTTGAATGTAGTGGCGGTGATGAGTACAAGAAAGAAACTGGTTATATGTGGAGTTTAACACATGTGTAACTAGTGGCAGGACAGGTTGTTGAATGTAGTGGCGGTGATGAGTACAAGAAAGAAACTGGTTATATGTGGAGTTTAACACATGTGTAACTAGTGGCAGGACAGGTTGTTGAATGTAGTGGCGGCGATGAGTACAAGAAAGAAACTGGTTATATGTGGAGTTTAACACATGTGTAACTAGTGGCAGGACAGGTTGTTGAATGTAGTGGTGGTGATGAGTACAAGAAAGAAACTGGTTATATGTGGAGTTTAACACATGTGTAACTAGTGGCAGGACAGGTTGTTGAATGTAGTGGCGGCGATGAGTACAAGAAAGAAACTGGTTATATGTGGAGTTTAACACATGTGTAACTAGTGGCAGGACAGGTTGTTGAATGTAGTGGTGGCGGCGATGAGTACAAGAAAGAAACTGGTTATATGTGGAGTTTAACACATGTGTAACTAGTGGCAGGACAGGTTGTTGAATGTAGTGGCGATGAGTACAAGAAAGAAACTGGTTATATGTGGAGTTTAACACATGTGTAACTAGTGGCAGGACAGGTTGTTGAATGTAGTGGCGGCGATGAGTACAAGAAAGAAACTGGTTATATGTGGAGTTTAACACATGTGTAACTAGTGGCAGGACAGGTTGTTGAATGTAGTGGTGGCTGATGAGTACAAGAAAGAAACTGGTTATATGTGGAGTTTAACACATGTGTAACTAGTGGCAGGACAGGTTGTTGAATGTAGTGGCGGTTGATGAGTACAAGAAAGAAACTGGTTATATGTGGAGTTTAACACATGTGTAACTAGTGGCAGGACAGGTTGTTGAATGTAGTGGCGGCGATGAGTACAAGAAAGAAACTGGTTATATGTGGAGTTTAACACATGTGTAACTAGTGGCAGGACAGGTTGTTGAATGTAGTGGGCTGATGAGTACAAGAAAAGAAACTGGTTATATGTGGAGTTTAACACATGTGTAACTAGTGGCAGGACAGGTTGTTGAATGTAGTGGCGGCGATGAGTACAAGAAAGAAACTGGTTATATGTGGAGTTTAACACATGTGTAACTAGTGGCAGGACAGGTTGTTGAATGTAGTGGCTGGCGATGAGTACAAGAAAGAAACTGGTTATATGTGGAGTTTAACACATGTGTAACTAGTGGCAGGACAGGTTGTTGAATGTAGTGGCGGCGATGAGTACAAGAAAGAAACTGGTTATATGTGGAGTTTAACACATGTGTAACTAGTGGCAGGACAGGTTGTTGAATGTAGTGGCGGCGATGAGTACAAGAAAGAAACTGGTTATATGTGGAGTTTAACACATGTGTAACTAGTGGCAGGACAGGTTGTTGAATGTAGTGGCGGCTGATGAGTACAAGAAAGAAACTGGTTATATGTGGAGTTTAACACATGTGTAACTAGTGGCAGGACAGGTTGTTGTTGAATGTAGTGGTGGCGATGAGTACAAGAAAGAAACTGGTTATATGTGGAGTTTAACACATGTGTAACTAGTGGCAGGACAGGTTGTTGAATGTAGTGGCGGCGATGAGTACAAGAAAGAAACTGGTTATATGTGGAGTTTAACACATGTGTAACTAGTGGCAGGACAGGTTGTTGAATGTAGTGGGCGGTGATGAGTACAAGAAAGAAACTGGTTATATGTGGAGTTTAACACATGTGTAACTAGTGGCAGGACAGGTTGTTGAATGTAGTAGTGGTGGAGTATGAGTACAAGAAAGAAACTGGTTATATGTGGAGTTTAACACATGTGTAACTAGTGGCAGGACAGGTTGTTGAATGTAGTGGCGGCGATGAGTACAAGAAAGAAACTGGTTATATGTGGAGTTTAACACATGTGTAACTAGTGGCAGGACAGGTTGTTGAATGTATGTAGTGGTGATGAGTACAAGAAAGAAACTGGTTATATGTGGAGTTTAACACATGTGTAACTAGTGGCAGGACAGGTTGTTGAATGTAGTGGCGGTGATGAGTACAAGAAAGAAACTGGTTATATGTGGAGTTTAACACATGTGTAACTAGTGGCAGGACAGGTTGTTGAATGTAGTGGTGGTGGCGATGAGTACAAAAAAAACTGGTTATATGTGGAGTTTAACACATGTGTAACTAGTGGCAGGACAGGTTGTTGAATGTAGTGGCGGCGATGAGTACAAGAAAGAAACTGGTTATATGTGGAGTTTAACACATGTGTAACTAGTGGCAGGACAGGTTGTTGAATGTAGTGGCAGGGATGAGTACAAGAAATAAACAAAGTGTATATGATTCTTTGGTGGTTGTTTAGAATGAATTTAACAATATCAGCACTAATGGATCCATGGAATGTATATTCTGCCTCTTTGGTTGACTCACTTCTTGTCAACTTTCAGAAATAACCAACTGTTCAGTTTGACACCTCAATACTACATCCTAGTATCCAACTGTACAACATTTCAAATGGGTTGATCTGCTTGCTGAACATTTTGTTCTTGACTTTACCCTTGGGTGTGACAGGTTCTTCAACTCTTGAAGTTCCAGTTGCTGAATTTACAGATATATTGTCTCGCAGAAACAGCTTCCTGTTCTCAATACATAATGCCTTGTAGAAACTGCTGAAATGTAATATATGTTATATTTGGGATTGATTTTATTGGTCAAGTATAGATTGTAGCACTTTTTGGGTGGTTGAGTCTTATCTGGGCATTGAACTCACCCACCCACAACCAGCAACCAAGGCCCCACAACTACTTGCAGGGCTACAGATAAGGGGCGTACAGGCGTAGTGTATGCCTCAAAATCAATTAAGTACGACAAAATACAAGATTTCAAGCGTATCGGGTACGCACATAAATACCTTTGTACATCTAACATTTAATTTCCGTGCGTATCGTGCAAATGGAAATCTATTTCGGATAAATACTTGTCAAGTTTCTTTTGCGAAACACGATTTGACACATGAGGAAACCCCGACAGTCGGAATCACTTGCGTTGCCATGCAACGATATGCGTCAATATTTTTCGATTGGCTAAAAACTACACTGTTCCTATTTATATCCAGTCGGACCTGACATTTCGCGCATCACACGGTCGCTCAGTTATTTCTCACGCATCTTTAAATACAAACACATGGTTGGAAATAGTGATCGATGAATCATCCAGACAAACCACATCACCATCTCGCTCACACAAAAACATGTCAGTACTCCTTCAAAATTCTCAGTACACCTCCACTTGCAATATGATGTGTAAGTACACTCACACCCCGAAAAGTTATCTGGAGCCCTGTACTTGTCTTGTCTGAAATTGGCATGGGTCCCATGGCCAAAGGCTATGAATATGAATGCCACTTAGAAAGTGGTCTAATGTAACAAATGTTATATTTTTTCCTCAATCCCAAAAGTACCAGGTTTTGAAGTTTAGTAAGAAAGTGTAATCCCAAAATATAACATATGTTACAAGTAGCCAAGTAGTAGGATAATTTCAGAATTTTTCGCACTTGTGACAGCTTTCAGTAATGTTAATACAGAGTCATACTGAATTTTGTCTTATAGTCTAAGGTCTTGGATTCTATCAGATCAGTCTTTAATAATCATCATGAAATGTACCATACTTATAATTCTTTAAGAGAAAAGAGGCATCTGGTAAACCTGTGAACTGGTCTCTATATACATGCTGGTTAAAATTAGTTTGGTCAGATAAGATATACTGACGAATGAAAAAGGACTGATAAAACTTCTTTTTTTTTGAGAAGACAAAGATGTATCCACTCATTCAACATTTAAATTAACCTTATTGTAGCTGTGCACCAGTGTTGATGATGTCAAGTGCTTGCTCTCAGCACCTTGCCAGTGACAGCTAATCACAACCAATCACTCTGTACATCAACCTACTCTGCTCAAATCACAAGTTAGATATCCAATGTACATCAACCTTGTCAATTGTATATACTTACTATGCAGCTATGTATATATTCTCCTTGTTTCAACTCTTTGTATCACTTGCTTGATAACGGTGTTAGTACCTATACTGAAATGTTGCACTCATTGCAATAAAGAAACTGACTATCCATAGAACTTGGTTTTCTTTCATCTTCACAACTTTTTAAATGCCTCTCAAAGAAGATAGTAAAAGTTACACAAACTGTTCATAAATATGGAGGTTTCAAGTAAGATGTAGAAATTATGTAAATCTAAAACATCAGGAATACTGTAAATCAGGAAATTAATGCATCACAAATTTAATGCGAGTGCAAGGGTCTAGTCTACAAGAGTCATCAGAAGATGACATATCCCCCTGGACCCCACATCTTTGAAAGAACAAATCATCTGACAGTTACTTAAAGTCCAGCTTGATTTTAGACTAAGTGCAAATCGTTTCCATGGAAATCATGAAAAAAATAAATGACAAAAATCTGCAAATAGCAAAAGGCACCACTTAAGGTTCTGTTTGATAAATCTACCAAGTTTTGTTGAAATATATTGAACGATTCTTGAGTAATGCTCCGGAAACGAAGCCCACCCTCCCTTTTGGGATTAAGTCAGAATCGTTTCCATGGAAACCGGGAAAAATAAAAATGCCCAAAATCTGCAAATAGCAAAAGGCACCACTTAAGGTTCTGTTTGATATATCTACCAAGTTTTGTTGAAATATATTGAACGGTTCTTGCGATGTGCTCCGGAAACGAGAGCAATCCTTACTTTTTGAGACTAAGTCCAAAATGTTCCCATGGAAACCAAGAAAAATAAAAATGCCAAAAATCTGTAAATAGCAAAAGGCACAACTTTAGGATCTGTTTGATATATCTACCAAGTTTTGTTGAAAAATATCGAACGGTCTTTGAGTTATGCTCCGGAAACAAAATGATTACGGACGGACAGACAGACAGACAAGGCAACGTATCTATATCCCACCGAAAAATATTGAACGGTTCTTGAGTTATGCTCCGGAAACGAAGCCCACCCTTCTTTAAGACTAAGTCCAAAACGTTTCCATGGAAACCGAGAAAAATAAAAATGACAATAATCTGTAAATAGCAAAAGGCACCACCTTAGGTTATGTTTGACATATGTACCAAGTTTTGTTGAAAAATATCGAACGGTCTTTGAGTTATGCTCCGGAAACAAAATGATTACGGACGGACAGACAGACAGACAAGGCAACGTATCTATATCCCACCGCATTACATGCTGGTGAGATAAAAATGCATCTCGAAATTAATGCGAGCTCAGGAATCCGATGATAAAATGTGACACCCTGAATCTTTGATGGTGTTCATTTTCTTTTACACTTGTTATTTACCAAATAACCTGAACTGAAGTTGTTAAGCAATGAATGAAAATGAGCTGACAATGTTTTGATTACGCTGCCATGTTTGGTCACGTGATTGCTTGCTAGTACTTGTCTTATGACAACATTTATAAACGTAATCTGACTGAAATGATCCTGCGTGGTTGGAGAATGTCCGGTCTGGCTGATGTGCTTGAGTGACTTTAAACAATGACAAGAGATTGTATCCAGTGATAATTACATGTGACTTGAGATACCTGCAATGAGGAAGTGACCTGTATTGGTGTAATGTGTAGTGTCAACACTTTTGCTATTGTTACATAATTTGCCGATGAATAAATTAAATGGATAACAATTAGTGTCATGGAAATAAGTGCTTATTTATCAATTAATTTTATGAGAAATGTCTAAATTGTTGTTATATTCTGTAGACCGACAAGAGATTGACGTTTTTGTCTTAAATTTGGTTCTCAAAAGTAGACATGTTCAGACTAAAATGCGTCATTATAATAATGCGAAAAGAGTACAGACGCATTTTCCGCATTAATAAAATGCTCGCATAAATTTCATGATTTACAGTATGTGGAAGGTTCAAGGACATAGCAGGTATTGTGATCAAAATAAACATAAGTTTGATATTTGAGAAATGAGTGAAAGTTGGACTTTCAAAGTGTCAAATGTGGCACAGAAATTTCAACTATAATAATCACCATAATTTTCTATGTAGGCTCTATTTGGGAATAAAGAGTGAAGAATGGGACAAAAATACCCAAATAACCCCACAGAGTAAATATCTTCAACTTTGTATTTGAAAAGAATTTTAAAAATACAAACCTGTTTAGAAATATAGAGTTGACATCTTCATGTGATATGGGAGGTTTCTTTGAACTTGCAGCCATTCTTAATGGTCTCAGAAAACAAGTGACAAGGCAAGAAAGTTGGCGGTTATACTCTTCTTCACACTCTACCATACTGAAAACTATACTGTTGCGTTTCCGCATGCTCTCTGCATGAGGGGATCGGATATACAGCTCCACAATCTGCTTCCAGCGACGTCGACAGAGCCATCCACGAAAAAAACTTTGAACCTGCAACAATACATTCATAGATCTTCTTATGTATTGACTTTAACATAGTTTGGTGTAATTTACTTTGATGAATCAATAACTCATATCGGGTCATGGACATTCCTTATATCAGGAAAGCTTTTATCTACATGTTCTACCTTATGCTTGTGCTTGGGATTCTTTTTCAATCACATTATCAAATGCCTTACACTGATGTGTTACTTCTCTGCATAAATATCTGAAGACAGTTCTACAGAAATCTTCATGAAGTGCATCCTGATCAAACTTTGACCAACAAAACTGTATCCATGATGTGTGGATTCTTGAGTCAATTAGATGTAATGAATCTAAAATGTGTAGGCTTTTTGTAAAACCACTTTCATTTGGATATTAGCAAATGAAAACAATATACCCAATATCTCATGCAGCTTTGGGTGTAGATTCCATGGTGCCATTCCAATAACCGATCTTAGCCCTATGCCAGCGTAAACCCTACAATGACGTTACGATCAGCATACCATTCCACTAACCGATCTTACCCAAGTCAATTGTAAAGTTAAGAGCCAAAGTCTAAGTTGCTCATGACCAACTTAGGATTGCTAAACTCAATCTTGAGAAACCAAAATGGCAGCTTTCATTATTCTATGTGAAGAAGAAGAGCGAGCATTACACTGTAAGCGTGTTTTTCGAGACCACTAACAGATTCTAGATACATTATCAGATGATGTGCTTGTGGCAAGGTACAGGATGCCTCATCATGCCTTGTTTATGCTGATCGACAAGGTTCAGCCACATATTATGCCAGATACCCAGAGTTCACATGCACTTGCCACTGAAACCAAGGTGCTCACTACCGTAAGATTTCTCAGGAAGGGTTTCTCCACGTTTACACTTGGTTCCAAACTACTTCCACCATCTGCTATACTATGCAAAGGGAGATAACTCATGCCTCACATTTTTCTATCTCTCGCATGAAAGAGTTCCAATCTTAGCTGGGATCAGATCAAAGGATCGGGACTGGCTACAATTGGTTAGTGGAACAGGCGTAACTTTTAGCTACAATGATCGTAAAATTGGCAAGACTTGCTAAGATTGATCTTGTATAAGACCCGTTAGTGGAACAGGATAATGCTGTTACGTACATTAACTTTTGCTCTTTATTTTGGAGGACTTCACTCACTTGTAAGAATTTTATTAATTTTTATCAAATTGGTTGATGAGAAAGTTCACCTAATGAAACCTGATATGGAGGTGTCCTGAGATCTTGGATCAAATATTAGACCTCGACAGTTGGAATCCAGTGACGACTTATCCTTTTCAAATTAGTTAAACTCCTTCTACTCAAGCGATTTGATACTGGAAATTTTTCAGATGAATGGAAACTTGTATTGGAATCACTTCCACCTTGTGAAATGTTAAATATATCAACAGATGATGTGATTAATAGATTTTAGAAAAGCTAAGTCAACAATAAATGCTGTAAGTATTGAAGATAATGAAATAGAAAGAGTAACTGAATACAAATATTTGGGTACTGTCTTAGATTCAAACCTCTCCTGGAACGAAAACGCTGAGAAAATATATAAGAAAGGACAACAACGCTTGCATTTTGTGTGGATGTTGAAACATTTCAAAATCGTCTATAAACTATCATGATGTTATTTTACAAAACATTTATTCAAAGTGTCATAACCTTTAATTTCTTGAGTTGGTTCGGGAACCTGTCTGTCCAGATTAAAAGCAAACTCCTATCGAAAGTATCGGCAGTTGTTATGATCAGCAAATTTCAGAAAAGGCAAACAAAATTTTAAGTGATCCTACTCATACTTTTTTCCTGCAGCTGCGTATGCCAACTTTTAGAACAACAGGGTTCGCCACTCATTTGTTCCGGCTAGTATTAGATGTATTAACAACAAACTCAATGAATGACTTGTCTTCCAACTTCTCAAATTCTAGTCAATATCAATGTTTGTGTACTAAATTGATGTACATGTATTTATATCCTGATTATTTTAACATTTGCAATGTTATATATGGCTGCTTTAAGAAAGAAAAAAACTGGAGAACTGCATATGATGCAAAACAAATTTCCCTTGGGATAATAAAGAAATTATCTTATCTTATCTTAATGCAGAAATGCATCACAACCAAGTAATCTGATCTTAATGAGATAAGATAACTTTTCATGATATATATTTACTTTAAATACACATGAAATACACATATTGATGCATAATGTACAGTACTATTTATTAGAATCTTCCAGTAGAACACAGCATGTCTCTGTAGACTATGAAATCTTACATATAACAGCTCCAGTACTCCGTGACCTATTTGGATGATGGTTTCACAGAAACAACTCTTATTTTCAAAATTGTCCTCAGTACCTTATATCTGCTACATTGCAGAATCTTGTGTCAGTTAATGCTCAGTTTGGTTGTAGTTCCCTTAAAATTTTAATCAGAAAAGGCTGACATAAGGTTATGGATAGAAAAGAAAGGATATGTAAAATGTGTCAGTAATGATGTATGAAGGTAGATATCATTTTCTTCTGATTTACCCCAAATACAAAGCTATTTCATGTTTATATATATCAATCAATAATTCTTTGTAAACCCAAATATGTGTAACTTTTAATCCATGAAAAATTCTATGTACATACATGATTTGAAAAAAAAAAAAAACCTGTAAAAAATCAAATTTTTAAAACTTATCCTATCTCACGGTTTGTACTCATGATCGACAGTTGAGTGGAAACAAACAGTAAGTTTCTGGCCTCTCTTGTACTATTCACACCCCACTGCTCCCATCCCCTGGACAGCCTGTACCCTGTGTGAAGCATGCCCTCCAGTTGACTAGTGACTCCTTAGTCTGATCATTCTCTTTCTCTTCTACGTCTGACGCCCAACCTTCATGTATAGATTGCATCAGCTTAGGTGCATTGACGTCAAGATGCAGTTTTTGTCAGGGACTGGATGACGACAACTTTGCATTTTATAAGAAGGTGGGGTCCTGACACCTTGCGGATTGGGACACCTGATATAAACCTGACGAACATGGTCTGTCTGCACCCAAGAAATCTAAAAAGACAGACCTAACAAAAGCCCGGAGATTGTCCTCTTCCCTTTTGGAGCACAAGGATTTTTTAGACATTCCATCCAATTGCTACCTTTGTGAAAATCTGTTTCACCCCACGGAAGATGCTACTTCACCGAACATCAGACCTACCATTGTGTCATTGGTGGTATTGTTTCAACATTCGCTGAGCCATGGATAACCTTTCGCGAACCCTCCAGATGTTGCGATCCCTGCTTTGCCTTCACCAGGTATCTCCAAGCATCTCTTGGCTATACATTCGATGAACCTTCAGTCTCCCCTCTACTTACATATCCCGATCCTACGAACCTCCTTCGACGAACCTTCTGTTGATCGATCATCATTCGGCAGACTTCAGCTTTTCGGCTGCTCCAATACCACTTCTGAACCAACCCTTAGGTTCGGCAAATGTTGTTGGTTTCAGATTGGGCGAACCTTCCATATTCGGGAATCTCTCACTTTTGGTGAACTATTTTCAGTGTGGAGAATCACCCCAGTTCGGCGAACCATGCCAGTTTGGAGATTTTTATCTAGTTCTGCGAGCCATGCAGTTAAGCGGTTCATTCCAATGCAGTACGGCAATCCGATCCAGTTCAACAATACGCACAGTTAAACAATCCCCTCAGATTCAACGTATCCCTTCAGCAGGCGAATACCTGAGTCACAGACCACTAGTTTGTTGCAACCAGTTCTACCTGTATCGTTTCTCCAGAAACTACAAAGAATCCAAAATTCCGCTGCCAGATGTATCACCCACACTCATCGTCATGACCATGTCACCCCAGTACTTCAGTCTCTACACTGGTTCCCCATCTCTGCAAGAATTACCTTCAAAATCCTAATTCTTACTCATGTCTGCCTCAACAACGATAAGTTTCCCAACTATCTCAAACATCTCGTCTCTGTGTATGTACCTCAGCGAAGTCTCTGATCCTCCTCTGACTCTCTCGTCACCCAACACAGATCTCCAAACCAACTGTCTAACTTCTCCATTGCCAGCCCTCAACTGTGGACTGACTGACTGACTGAGTTTGGTTTTACGCCGCTTTTAGCAATATTCCAGCAACATCACGGCGGGGGACACCAGAAATGGGCTTCACACATTGTACCCATGTGGGGATTCGAACCCGGGTCTTCGGCGTGACGAGACAACGCTTTAACCACTGGGCTACCCCACCACCCCCTCAACTGTGGAACTCCCTTGAAAGGAAATCAGGAACACTTCATCGAAAGAAACTTATAAAAATTCTGCTAAAGACCTATCTATTCACTGCTGCCTTTCTGTAAAAGTTATATGAACTATCTCCTTCCCCAATATTGTCACAGCGCCACTGAGCATCTCTATGGTCGATATTAGGCGCTATATAAATACATTATTAATTATCTTTGACAGATTAAGATGAAAGAGGGTTTGGGTGATCCTGGCACAGTCAGGCTGGTAAGGCTCATCATCAGCTCAGGGCCCTTGCCCCCTCTACACGCAGCCCAGACAGCAAATGGGACTTCTCCCAGGAAACACTGCCTAGTTGAACCCACCAAGAACTTTCCGGAGAATATGTAGGCTCCCCAACACTGCAGCCTTCTGCATTACCCAGAGTGTCAGAAGGGCTGTGCTCCCGGTGGAGAACCCAGGCACTCTCCTGATCTGCGCCAAGAGATCAGGGGGTACCAAACCAAGGGCACCAAGAACAATGGGGAGC
The DNA here is from genome assembly GCF_003918875.1 of Haliotis rubra. NCBI lineage: Eukaryota > Metazoa > Mollusca > Gastropoda > Lepetellida > Haliotidae > Haliotis > Haliotis rubra. Next base: position 13,228 of record NW_025765502.1, read on the forward strand.
CTGATGACAGTGTACTTGGGATGCAAGCGAGACATTACAAAGGCGAGGTCCGCATATTTATCATGCTTTTCCTGAATCTTGCCAATCACATTGCTGTCAAAAGGGACAGAGAATTCAATGATATAAATAAATTCATTGGCTTTATCAGAAAGGACAAGATCAGGTTTGTTGGTAGGAATTCTTCTGAGGCTGAACAAAAGTTTAAAAGCATCATTTTCCATGACGCCCTGGACATGTTCAGGGTCGTACCATGGATGGACCTCGGAGTCAAAGCCACAGGCACGGCAGAGATGATAGGGAAAGCAACTAGCCATGCCATCATGTCGTTTAAGATATGCTGTTTGTGCCAAAGAAGGGCATCCACTGACAAGATGTTTGACAGTCTCTGTAGATTCATTACACAGTCGTCATTTCATGTTAATATTTCCTTTAAGAATCACATTTTGGCCATTACGAGTGGGAAGTGACTAGTCCTGAGCAGCAAAAAGGAAGCCCTAAAGTTTCACTAAAACCGACTTCATCCAGGTGAAGGAGTCGGTTGGATTGCTATTCTGTTCCACACACTGCATGTACACACGATGCAGTGGCTTCTCAGAAAGCTTCTCCACAAACGAATGACTCTGAGCAGACTTGGTGAAGGACTTCACCTGGTTTACTCTCATCGCTGTACCATCCAGCAGTACATCGCCATCAACATAATCCACATCAAATTTCAGATACTGTCCAACAACCTTGGCACTCTTAAAATAGCTGTGGAATTCATTGCTTTCATCATGAGTCTTGACATGCATCACCAGAGGGTCATCCGATAAATAAATATGTGCAAAAGTACACAATAAAATTCTATCATGAAGAGACTCCACATTAATCAAACCCCAACCTCCAGAATTAATTGGCATATATAAACGATTAAGAGAGGAACAAGGTTGGTGGGCTCTGTTATCAGACATGATCCTTCTGGTCAGGCGGTCAAGTCTCTGGATGTCTTGTTTTGTCCAATCAACTACTCCATAGGAATAGGAGAGGACTGGCACAGCAAAAGTATTGGTGGCTTTGACCTTGTTTCGAGCATTTAGCTCTGAGCTCCAGATTTTCTTTAAGTGAGATTTGTACTCAGCCCGAAGTTTGTCTTGAATTTGGGCACTCTGGAGTGTGTCTCAAACTTGCATTCCAAGATAGGTGTAGGCCTGATCTTTCACAAGATGCTCAATAACTCCTCCCCCCTTGTAACTTGATCTATCCACCATTAACTACCTTGCCATGTTTCAAGTGAAGAGTATTACATTTGTCAAGTCCAAATGTCATGCCAATATCATTAGAAAAGGACTCGACAAGGAGAACCTGTTCTTTCAAATTGGTATCTCCTTTGGCAAGGAGCTCGATGTCATCCATGTAAAGGAGCGGTAAGCGGTGTTGGGGATCTGTGCTGAGGTGGTCCGGGATGGTAACCCTCCTCTCTGTTGAACAGAAAGCTCAAAGGATTTAGAGACAAACAAAAAAAGCAAAGGACTGAAGGAGTCCCCCCTGGAAAATTCCCCTTCTGATTGGAATAGATTCCGAAGTCTGCACCTGCCCTTGAGAGTACATCTCAAGTTGAGTCGACCAGCAACTCATTAAAGACTTGAGTAAATCAAGCAGTCGCTCAGGGAGGTCAATACAACGAAGAGACTTCAGAATCCATTCATGAGGGACAGAGCGGTATGCCTTTTTGTAGTCAATCCAGCACATAGAGAGGTTGCGGTGATATGTTTTAGCCTCTTCCAAAATCATTTTCTGTACAAGAAGTTGATCCTTGCACCCCCAACATCCCTTTCTTGCTCCCTTCTGCTCTCTGTAAATTATATCATTAGCAGAGCAGTATGGTGACACAAGGTTTGTCAAACACCCTGTGAATAATTTGTATTGTGTATTCAACATGTGATAGGGCGGAAGTTTTGGGGATCAGTCAAGTCTCCTTTTTTGGGAAGGAGTATTGTGCAACCTTTGCAAAACCACTGAGGAACATCACCTGTGTCCATGAGAGAATTGAAACAGTGAAGTAATGGTGTTTGGACACAGGGAAATAGTTTCCAGTACTGGTGTAGCAGGCCATTTCTTCCCCTGTCTAAACTTTCCCCGGGGAGAATCTGCTCTAGGCCAAACTTTCCCCGGGGAGGTTTTGTCCTAGGATATTCTTACCCCAGGAAAGTGTGGGCTAGGCTAAAGCTTTCCTCCCTGTTTAAACTAGGATATTCTGTTCTGTTTTCTATGAAAAGGGGGGAGATTCTGGCCTAGCTATGCCACTTCTTCCCCACCCTTGCTCTTATAAACCGACAGTAGGTTTGACTTATATTTTGATACACATTTTTGCTAAAATAGTCCATTTTTGCCTCTGACTTGGGTGTAGTGATTTGAATGCATACATGTTTGAACGGCATATATCTCTAAATCCATCCTGCTCCTGCCGCCATTCCTATGAAGACACATTGCATTAGTTCTTCATCTGTCCACCATAAGATGTAAACATTCAATCGCACATTTGATGGGTAAATAAGATGTAATATACACAGGTTGCTTGCTCTCTTATCATGCTGTTTATTATCTAATATTTGTTGTATTTATGTGTAAATGTAATGGAACATTATTCACATAAGCTTGTTTACTAATCAATAATCACTTTGGGTGAATGAAATATGTTTCAGATATCCATGGGCCAAGTATACCCCTTATCAAACCTTGTCTTTTGAATATAGAATACGTCACTATAGTGGAATGATATATACAGCATTTGATATAGATATTGTGTTGGATTGTTGTTGTTGTGTTGATGTTTACATCTGCTTCCAACTGTTAAGTTGATGTCGCCGACATGGATGCCATATTTAAAGCCATGAGTGAGGGAATATAATTTTGAATGGATATGGACATCCAAGTAAAAACTGGGTATTTAGTTAAAATTGTGAATAAAGTAATGATTTTGACGTAAGCCAATTTTGGGGATAAGTAAATTATTGAAATATAAAAATATGTAAATGATAATATAAAACAATAGTAATGATATAATATCTTTGCTTTTATGCTTGCTTTTCTTTTTAATCTCACCTTATAGAAGGGTATTGAAACAAAATGGGAACCATGTACATGTTATATATGAAGATGAAATGACCTGTAAATTGTTAATGGAACTTGACATCAACATGAATATCTTATCAATGTGTTCACGTGAATAGCTATGTCTTGTTTTCGTTTCTGACTTTTTCAATACGAACCTAAACAAGAAAACAAGGTTGGGGAAAAAATAGCCCAGCTAGGCCAGAATCTCCCCCTTTTGATATAAGAACAAGGATGGGAAACAAGTAGCCTTTAAAGTTGATTCAAGGGTGGGGAAAGTTTGGCCTAGGACAAACTTTCCCCGGGGAAGATTAAGCCTATGGGGGGGGAAGGTTGGCTTAGGCTAAAGTTTCCCCCGGGAAAGTTTGTCCTAGGCCAAAGTTTCCCCGGGGAAGGTTTCGATTGCCATCAGGCCCTGGAGCTATATTAGATTTGGACATTTTTATAACACTTGACCTATATAAACAAATGACCTAGTTACTTTCTCATGCATTGCATGGTCATAATCACGGACCCATGGTGCCTCAAGGTTAAAGTCGCCGGGTACAGACCACAACTTATTCCAGAACCTCTCATTGGCATCCACGGGAGGCCGCTTATCATGCTCACCAACACCGTTTGTTTTAAGTTGCCTGTAGAAGTGTTTTTCATTATTTCTAAAAAGTTTATTTTGCTTGATGAATTTATTTTTATTTTCCCATTTTTTCTTTCTTTCGGTCCAAACCTTTATTTTGGCCTTAAGGGAATCGACAATTTGGAGAAGTATCTTTTCTTTGGTTGTCTTATACTGTAATTTTAATTTTCTCTAGATTGACTTTTGTTGTTTAGACATGAGATTCCCTGATGTTCTTATTTTAAGGCACAGCTCTATCCAGGAAATGTATTTTCTAGTTTCCGTCAGTTTTACTTGAAACTGTTTTTTCTTTGGTGTGATGTCCTAGTATTAGATGATTTTTCTTTGGAAACCGTGTGAAGTTCCTCCAAGGTTCGAGCGGCAGCATAGACACAGCAATTAACTTCATGTAATGAACAGTCCGCAGAAAGTTTCATAGAAATAATGTCATTTAATAAATAATTTCATTTTTGGGAAAAGATCCACTTGTTTGTTTGATTGGTCTCCGTTTTTCGAAAGGTATGTCAGATATTTCATGATAAATAGAATGAAACAAAATATACACAGGATTTTCAGAAAGAACTGAGGAAGAGGAAGAGCGAGGGTCCGAAATTTCGGGGCCAATTGGTTCTGTACCAGAAGAGTTTCCACCAGGAAGACGAAAGAGGTTATGCGGACGTCCATCGGAGGTTTTGGGGTCTGCTGCCACTTGAGCATTCTGCTCATGCAAAGGTTCCTGACGGGCTCCAGTTATGGGTTGAACTGGCTCACGGGGCATGAGATTTTTAAGCCGCCGGAATTGATCTCGGAGATTTTGCTCCGTCAGGAAAGCATACATGGGCATGGCATTGTCCCAATGCAGCTTAAGCGACTTGCCATTCAGGCGTTGATTTACAGGCCATCCTGTCGCTCTCACACACTCAAATAGTGTGGTGTTAAGATGGTTTGACCAAGATATTCTTGGTGGAGTTATTAATATTATTACTATTATTAGCGTGGGTTCACACTCGGGACATTCAGCCACATTCTAGTCTGGTTTTTGATTTGATGGTTAGGATTATGTCTGCTGCGTGGAGGGAACAGCGACCTGATCAGCAATCTGGGGAGACCCTGGATGTTTGGCCCCAAGCCTTACCTTCGAGCTGTAGGGGACGTGGGGTAGCCTAGTGGCTAAAGCGTTGGCTCATCACGCCAAAGACGCGGGTTCGAATCCCCACATGGGTACAATGTGTGAAGCCCATTTCTGGTGTCCCCTGCCGTGATGTTGCTGGAATATTGCTAAAAGCGGCGTAAAACCAAACTCAGTCAGTCAGTCGGTACCTCCGAGCTCACAGTCATTTTTACTGGAATGAGTCATACCGCCACACCCTCCCCGGCATACTCCGAAGACCTGTCTACTCAGAGGTAGTATAGGCTTTGTGGACTCATCACTCATACTTGCCTGTATTGTAGACAACAATAAGCTGTCCTTGAGCAAGTCACCCATAGATTTGTTGTCCACCTTCTATATGAAGGAGCTGGACTGGACCATTCACTTATCGACATTCAACGAACCTCTTTGTCTCGTCCACTGCATCTTAACTTTTGAACTTCACATCGGTTTGGCGATCCCGCTCATCTCTACCTATTTTGTCACAGGCTACTAGAGCGACATGCTGCCGAACCTACCTGTCTCTTGAGATCATTCCCCAGATACACAACTTCACCTTGACATGGACTTTAACTTGATGGTGTGAGCGATAGCAAGAGTAGACCTGCTTTGCTAACCATGATCGAATCCTTACCTAGTCAACGAGATCATCTGTGATTTTTCTACCAAAATGGAGCAAAATACTCAGTTCCAAGTATAGGTCAAACTTCTTAAACTACTGAAGAGGCAAGTACTAGAATCTGTACCTCACAGCCGCTTTGTGCTGTATGTTTTGATGAATCCCAAGATTTTGACCCAGAACAAGAAAACAACTCAGATCCACATCCCATGGCAGAGGTACGCAGAACCCGGGTGCAGCTTGTGGAGCTGTATCTGATAAGGTATGACTGTTCGCGCGACCTTCCACCCCCCGTCATCCCGATTAAAGATTCCCCAGTTGGTGGAAGAATTGGTACATATGCTCGCAACCAGACCCTTTTGTAAGACAACCATCATTGTATCTCACTCAGGTCAGGCAACAAACTACCGATCATAGGATCTCCACTGCTGACGAGCGTTCCGGATTGGGAAACCTACCCCTCAGCACAGATACTAGCTTCACTGACCACTACTAATAGGGGTCTCACCGAGGCATCATGTTTGAGGTTTACATCGACAGATGTATACAAGCTCAAACAGATCCTCCTACAACATCCACAATTCACCAGCTAGAGTAGATTCTCAACAACAAGAAATCAGAGCTGATTCCAACATCATATGAGTGCTCTCAGTCTAACATCTATTGCATCTAATATCATGGAGATCAGCCTAACGATACACCGGTGGCATCATACAGGGAGTTGACTGGAGTAGTTCTTTGGAACTCAGAAGACAATCACAGAGTGGTAGATACACCCACAGATCTTTAAGACCTGGTTTCCTACCAGGTTCAACAATCAATTACCCATGTTCGTGTCACCAATCCTGGACACACTAGTGTGGGGGAAAGACATTCTAGTGATCCCACCACGGGCGCTTCTAACACAAGTACTATAGAAACTACAATCCAACAAGAAGATAAAACTGCTTTTGGTCGCACCCTATTGGAAGTTGTTTGGTCGAGTTCGGAGTTAGTATATCGGGAGTTGTTGCTTTCTCTAGCCATCACAAATTACTTGTAGCTCCAAGACGAGAATGAAAGTAGTGGGATGTCACGTGACCATCTGAGTGCTTAGCACGCTTTACAAAGATGATTGACAGGTCCAGCCATCGAAGTAGGGGGAGAGGTCAGGTGAGACCAGAAGACAGAGTCCAGAAGATTTGATTCAACTTAGCTTACAGCACATTTCCACGTCTTGGTCGAAGAAGAGAGAGAAGTGCATACCATGAGATAGGATAAGTTTAAATATTATACAATATATAGTTAAAATGTTCAATTTTCAAACCAATTAACATCAGTAAAAATACTGCTTTCATTGTTACATATGACCACAACAGGCAGAATAATTAATATTCATGTACTGGAAGTATGTACCACCCCTTTATTCAACAAATTATGCTGAAATGTCTCTTGTTGTCTCAATACAATCCACATGAACACTTTATTCAGGAACCAGTGGTCTCTCTAGATCTTACCTTCTTTATCTTTTTTATTTCATCTGTTTCTTCATTAACTTGATGATTTGTGCCAATTTCCTTATGAAATTTCTGTAACTGAAAATAAACACAATAAGACATTCATAACCATACACTGAGTGGTCAACATCACAACACATTTACATCACAACAAATATTGGGAGAAATTCTGAAGGGATAAAGAACCTTGGGAGTTCCAAGGTTATGTATCTGTTAACTCATTAAGGCCAAGAGACGCATATATGGGGCAAATTAATCAGCTCCTCACAGCTAGTGACGTGTTTATGGGGCAGGCAATTGGCAGTTTCTCACAGCGAGAGCCACATATATTCGTCCACAGAAAGCGCCTCTTATTCAACCGCCTCCTTTGTGTAGTGGTTAGAGCGTCCGCCCGGAGAGCAGAAGGTCATGGGTTCTATCCCTGACCGCTTCATACCAAAAGACGTTAAAATATGGTACTTGTTGGCCCTGCCTGGCGCTCGACATTAATGGGTACAACAAGGACTGGTCGGCTCAGAGTCAGTATAATGTGTCTGAGTGGGGTATTCATGCTTCACTGCGGCATGGTATCTCAGTGGGCTAGCACTATAAAACCAGCTTCAGTCTGGGCTAGTACAAGCAGCCACACATACACATACACGCGCATGCACGTCGTCATATGAGCGAAATATTCTCAAGTACGACATTAAACCCAATTTCACCTCACCTCACCTCTTATTCAGCAAGAGACGCACATGTGTGTTGTACTTTTAAAAATCACACTGTACCTATTATTTCAACCAATTTAGTAGTACTGAGCAAATATTAGCTTTTCTTACGAGAGATGCAACCTTTTGTATCAATCAGAAAAAGTATTTGAATTGTTTTGATAACAATAGCTAATCATTATCATAAGCTTGTACAGCGTTTGGCAAATGAACACATGTTGGCCAGAAAGGGGATTATGATGTTTTTACAGAGGTAAGTGTCTGGTACTCTTCATTGGGAATGGATACTAAAATACTTCATATGCACATTGATTGAATTAGATGTAATGGTTTAGAGGTTACTGAAGATTATATTTTCTTCAACTTCCTAATAAATAGGAAACAATGTACAAAATTTCAAGGACATACAAAGAATTCAAACACAAAAGAATAGTTTGAATTTACTTTGTAGGTATTATTACGTTGTCATGTTTCATATAATGAAACATAATGTATAAACACACATAATCATACATCCAAGCCCAAATAGATTAGACATAATTTAACTTACTAATTTGAAGCTTACTGAATCGTAACTAGTTATTTTCCATAATCTAAAGTTGATAATGTTACCTAATCAAATATAACGTGATAAGTCGCACCTTTGCATCGACTATATATACATGTCAGTGTTATTACAACAATGAAATCTTTTACAACATTTGTGACAAAACACAGTAAGTTGGTAATTAAAAAAATTCTCACACATAAACAGAAGTAATATCATAAGTTATTACATGTAAACCATACAAAGGTATTTCAAGCATTTTTGTTCAAGCTGTTGAAAGTTTCATGTTGATTTGAATTGTCGGTTTTCTATGCAATTTACATGAGCATTCTGTAAAACGTTTGTATTTGATCTCTGTAATTATCAAATCCAGTGTAATTATCACATGTATCAATGAACTCAGTCTCTATTGATCAATTGTCAGTAAAAGCTGGATAGTATATCAGTTACGGTATCGATACACATGTGTATAATCATTCAATACGATTACAGTAATGAGATAATTGAACACCTCTTTCGACCTTGAAATAACAGCCTCCGGTAGAATGCATATGTAGTTACGCCCTTGTTGAAAGGTTTGTCCCGTGACAAGTGTAAAATAAACAGATGCGCTGTCATATCATTGGACAACTTGCTTTATGGAGTCACGCCCCTCTCTGTAATGTTTATGCATGCATGCACATCTGTAATCTTATGAACCTCGTTTGCATTCAGTATAAATATAGGCACGCCCACCTTCATAAATATTTAGGAGGGGGTTCAACTGCAAGGTTATACACTATAATAATTCAGTATAGTGTCACCTCGTGAATTCTGCAATACGTGTACTTTAGTTTGGATATTCATTCGTATCAAGGTGAAGATTATATTTGTAATATTTACAGCAAACCATTATATTTTATGTACTAGTTGTGTGCGTAAAATGTATATGAAAATAAATACTATTTCTACTCAATGGTTGGATTTCAATCGCTTTGTTTTACTTATCAAAACACACTAAAATGAGGACAAATAAACTCGCCAAAGTGACTATCTACTCCTATTTGTCTTATGTGTATATTTCATACATCGTTACCAGTGTGTATGTTTACAAGACACAAACTGTTACATGATAGCTTGAGTTGATAAAGCCGAAACCCAGCATATTGACTGGTCAACGATATAGCCAATAATCTATCTCTATCCAAGCTGTTGAGTGACCAAACGTGTACAAGCCGCCAAAGGTCTACAAGAGAAACTTGCAAATAAATTACATAAAACTTTGCAATACACGATATGTATTCACACCTGCTTTCTTTCAACATATATCTTTACGACACAATTAAACAATCAGGACTTGTTTGTACGACTAGACAGTTTCCTGTCATCCCTGAAACCTGCCAGGGAAATCAGGTGTGATTAGCACTAATTAGTCTCGGCACAGAGAGTGGGCAATCAGCGAGGGGTTCAAGGTGTTGAGTAGTGAGGTGACTCTCGGGCTTAATGAGTTGTGACATAAGTTGTTCACTGGTCTCGAGGGGGATATGGGCTGATGTACCCTCAATGTTTGTTTATGTTCGGCTCAGGGAACATTAAGAAACATCAAGGGTACATCCACCCATGGGCCCCGAGGGACCAGTGAACAACGTATTTATCCTACCGAAAACCTCTTAGTTTCATTTCAGGTATATGTCCCACATCTGATGACTAGTTTGAATTAGTGACCTGGTCAGAGACAGTTTAAAGAAGTTTCATCTGTGACCAGGACTGAACTACATGGCCCTTGTGTATGTCATTCCCTGCTGCACAAGATTATCCTTCATTATTTCCATTCTTCCATACACTGAGAAATTAAAAATATGACAGAGAAGAGGCATTTGTTCCTTGCCCCTTCTTCCCAATGGAATGAGACTAATCTAACCCAGGACCTGACAAATATCTTCTGCGGCTTTGACATTGCTTTCAGCTCTTGAATTCAGCTATACTAAGACTTTGTGCAAGGATGCAGCCTTTAAACTGCTACAAATCAATCCCAGCTTCAGTGATCCTTTCCCTCCATGAATGAAACACAGTCCATCATGGATATTGTCTCAGTTCTTCCCTGATAATATCTCTCCCCATGGGTCACTCTCACCAAAACTATCCTCCCAGGCTAAACACTTATGCAGCATGGGATGTATGGCTGGTTTTGTTCATCCTAGCAACCACTTACAGTGGCCTATACCAATCCACCCTTCACAAATGTTGAAACTTAACTGTAAATTCTATATCTCTAGTAAAACTTCCTTCTGCAAAACTTATGTGTTAAGCAAGAGCTTATCACTCACAACCAACAAAACCATCCCAAAAGTAGAAGGATTTGACAACAATGGATCTGCAGGGCATCCCATTATCAAACATTATGCCTTTGCTATCTCATGTTATTGGACATGTTAAGCATTACTTACACCAAGATTGACAGCAATGATTAAATTATCATGAGACGGACTAGAGAGTTTCTCAGTAATTGCATTAGTTTGCTTTGGTTGCAAAAAGACAATTCCTGACTTCTGCGCCAATGAATTCTGTCTGTGACCTTGGGATTACAGTCAACATTACTTTGGTCAAAGGACTCAGCTGATCTTTGAACGATTAGTAAGTGCTTTCTTGAGACAGTGTTGAGAAAGTATTATGGTGCCTAAAAGAAACAATTTGATTCAAGTCCACTATGCAAAAATTATGATAGAGGGAATCATCAAGACATGTGTCCTGACATAAAAGAAATAAAAGGTACTGGCAAATAGAAATGATGTGCTCATATCTGCTTAGGAGTCGTCAATCAGATGTAAAGGGTTTTGGTGATTGGTGTGATGAGACGGTGGCGCAAAGGTCATTAAAAAGGTTGAGGTCAAATATGAAAACTTGCATTTTTCAGCAACTGTCACTGAATGTCTGGGAAAGCACTGAGCACCTAGTTAGTTGAGTGTGATGGGTGATTTTTTGTCTCAGACATGTTCAATGGACAAAGGTCAGGCACGAGTGCAACAATATCCTGACATGAAATGCTGCATGGTCAATGAAGTAAGTTTCTTTATGATTAAACATGTTCAATTAAGGTGCTGTGACCATTTCAAGAAAGCCTTATATGTTTGCTGAAAAATGTGACAGTGGTAAATCAAGCATACAAGGTTGTGTTTGGGTACTTGATTTCTTTAAAGATGTTCTTACTTACTTTGTTTGACACTTAAGTTTGTTCACCTTAAAACAAAGCATCGTCTACTTTTTGTCTAAGTATGTAATGATTTGATATCTCAGAGCCTAAATATCTGATACTTGGTCTAAAGGGTTCTTGATTCTCTGACCATGCAAACAAGCATTTGAAGCTGCATATCAGATTTCTTACATGTGCTCACATGGAGGGTTTATCATGTGTCAACAAAGAGAGGTTTCAATTCAGAGGAGAAAAATCTAATTTTTATGAAATTATTAAAAATAAAGCTTAATGCATGATTTAAGCTGAACTCATTACAGAACTTACTACGCTACATTATAGTTCGCAAGCTTGACATAGAAGGAAAGTTGGAAATGTAATGCACCATTTAAGTGAAACCCAACAACATTGGTATTTAGCTTGTAAACCAAAGAAACAAAAATATAAATGAGGTTGAATTACTGACTGACTGACTGAGTTTGGTTTTACACAGCTTTTAGAAATATTCCAGCAACATCACGGCAGGGGACACCAGAAATGGGATTCACACATTGTACCCATGTGGGGATTCGAACCCGGGTTTTTGGCGTGACGAGCCAACGCTTTAACCACTAGGCTACCCCACCGACCAAGGTTGAATTAGAGATTAATGGTCTCAAAGGGCATGCTCAGCTCTTTTAGAGTAACAATGAGCTAATATTTGTCATGCATTTTCTTTCCAATGTTGACATCATATTTAGTTCAAATCATTATGACTTTTTCAGATGCACTTTTGTAACAAATATTCCAAGAAAGAAACTTCAGACAGGTCCAAAATCATACAATCAAGAAAACCTATACATTGAGCTAAGAGTTCTCATGACGGTGAATATTTTCAAAAAGATTACGCTTTGTACAAACTGGCAGACTAATATAATTGGTATTTCATATGAAAATTTGGACTGAAACAAACTGGGTCATAATTTTGGTGGGAACAAGCATTAAAACTTCATTGGTGAAGTGTTTTCTGAGGGAATACTGTTTACAGTTTTCCCAGAATTTATTGGGAAAATCCTTGTTTCCTTATACTGATAACATAATTTTAAAATAGGTGTTACATTACATAGTAAATTACTCAATATGGGAGGCAACTCTTGTAGGCTTAAGAATGAACCTTACCACATCAAGAGTTATCTCCCCTGGTGTAGCAGACGACTTCCTTTGTTGACATGGCAGATTTGACAGCAGAAAAAAAAGGAAGCTGGTTCTAGATGATTTTGAAAGGGTGTGATTGATGCAGAAGAGTTAGCTGGTGGACATGACATTCCTCTGTCGATAGTATACAGAACTTTGAAGAATATACAGTCAGGAGTTGGGACTGAGTACAAGACAGGGGCAGGGAGGCCAAGGAAGATCAGTACTATGGATCGCTGGTGACTTGGTCAGATTGCGAGTAGGTTAACAACTGAAAATCATTGAGAATATCAGAAATGAGATTATTAGAGGAAGTCCTCAGGTATGTAATGAAATCTTAGACAAGAGTTACAAAGACTTAACAGGGTGAAAAGTGCAGAATTTCCTTACCACTGATGAAAGATGCACAAAAATAAAGATGTTTAAGGCTCACAAAAATCAAGATTGGGATAATGTTTTCTTTTCAGATGAAAGTTCTGTCTGGCTTTTCTGTGTGAAAATTTGGACAAAAGATACCATGAAAGCTATCTACCAATGCCCAAAACGAACCCAGAAATTTCACATGTGGGGTGGTATATCATCACATGGAGTGACGCTGTTGGATATTTTCACTGGATATATGATGAATGAATGATATGTTGACATCTTAAATGATCACCTCATTCCAACGGCTCAAACACTGTATGAAGATAATTGGGTTTTCCAGCATGATAACAACCCAAAACACACTGCAGGCTACTAGAAACAGTGGTTGTCAAATGAAAATGTTCAAGATTTAGACTGGCCCAGCTACAGCCCAGATCTTAACCCTATTGAGAATGTGTGGGGGACTAAAGGAGGACAGAATAAACCAAAAAGGACTTAGAAATATTGAGGATATGAAGAAAGAAGTGGTTGAATATATGCTGTCACACGATTTCCTACAAACTTCGATTGTGGCACATTCAGTCATGTATTGCAGGGCAAGGAGGTCCCACATAAGACACTTAGACTGTAAGAGAACGTTTCCTCAACATATTCATTTAAGTAAAACTACTAGTTTATATACATGTATTAGATATTTGCCAAAACAATTTCTCAATCATTTCTGGGAATACTATACAGTGCAAGGAAATACATTTTGAGAGAATTTAGAGCATTGTCAAAATGTGATGTCATTATTGAGATATGTAAAATATAAACCATTGTATGCTAACCTCAGCTTTGAGTTTCTTCACCTCTGCTGCCAGTTCCTCAGTCTGCTGAACATAGTGCCACTTGGCCTGCCTTTCACTGTCAAGAATCTGTAGAAGGTGCAAGTGTTTCTGCTCCAGTTCTTCTTTCTGCTCCAACACCTTGCCATAGCTGAATTATCATGAATTAAATGTTCTGTTCAATATCTTGTTTGTGAACATAAACTACCAGGCAAAAGAAAGTTATCACCGATTTTTTCACCAAAAGATAGAAACAAAGATGTATGTGAGATTTATGATAATTACTTTATAAACAGAAATCATTTTCCAACATTTTTGACTGAAAATTAATTGTAATGCTGGTCTTGCATTTGCTGCAGTTCATTAAGAAAGAGTCCAGGGGTCAAAACTTCAAAATTACGCAAATCAGAGTTAATTAAAATGAAGAGTCACATAATGCGACAGAAGCCTGGGGACACGTCACCAAGTGTGACCATTCTGGGCATCCATACACGCCAACACATGTCTCCTCATTGATGCTGTCAGTCAGCAGATTACGTCAGCAGGAATCCTGATCCATGAGTCCAAGAGTGTCTGTTCAAGTTCTTGTTGGTTTGCTGGGGGTGGTACATACAGTCTCAAATGATGATCAAGATGAGCCCAGAGATGTTTCATGGGGTTCATGTCTGGAGAATGAGCTGGCCAAGGCAATATGTTGGCGTTAACATTGTGCAGGTATTCTTGCGATGTCATGCTGCAAAACGACTCCTCTTAGCTGTTGTCGAATATAGGGCACAACAAAAGGTATCAACACTTCATCTTTGTATCGCTGGGCATTCAGATTTCCTTGGATGATAACCAGTCTTGTTCTCTGGCCACAAATTTCCGCCAAATTTCCATGACGTCTCCTTTATCGATCAAATGAAGTTCTTGAATGCAGTTTGGAGCCAGTCGTTCTCCCCCATGTCGAAAAACTTGTACTCTGCAATTGTTTCTGAACAAACTGAACCGAAACTGTCACCAACTGTTGTACGTTCGTGCTGATTGCAGTCTGCTTTGATGGTTTAGACAGACGGTAGGCTTGTATACCAGCCATATCAAGTCATCTAAGGACTGTTCATCTGCTGATGGCACGTCTTAGTGCTGTCACTGCCATTAACGTCACAGTCACGCATTTGTTCCACAGGTGGATCTGCCAGATGTAGCATTCTTCAGCGCAGTGTCATGACTCTTGGTCTTCACAATTTTGGGCTGTCTTGGGTTTGGCCTGTTTGCTAGTAGCAGTTTATCAATTTGCTGATGGTGGCTGATGGTGGCTGATGGTGGCTGAAGGTTCTAGCCAGCTGACATTCTGAAGAACCATGTTGGCCATATCGATCGCCCTGTCTTTTTGGGCCTGTATATGTCTTGGCATATTCGTGGGTTTTTTTTTTGGTTACTGCATGCTTACTCTGTTCAACATCGGTATTTAAGCCACAATCTTGCACATGCATTTGGACCAATGTCCCAAAATTATTTTGAAAAATGCATGATTCGTACAAAGCTGTGTTGTTATCGGGACCATGTTGGGTTTTGGCAAATGTTTTCTGCTTGGGTTAAAACCTGTACCAGTGTTTTTGTTTTTTATACAATTACTTAAAAAGTGATAACTTTCTTTTGCCCGGTAGTTCATGTTTATCAAGTTCAACTAAAATCTCTTCTTTTCTGTAAAGTGTGGTGAAACACCTCTAATTATCCTGGATAGCTTTTGAGGTGATTTTCATGAGTTGACATTTATCAAAGAAAGGAATGACTGTCTCATGTGACATGTCACTTTTTGGCCTTGGTTATTCTGCAGAATTAGAAAGGTGTTTGCATTACTTGGAAAAAGCAGAAGCAAGCCCATTCTGGCGGTTATGAATCATTTACACCTCACACATGCTTAATGTGTCCTATAAATCTTCGGGGACCCATATTGCGATATATTGGAGAACTTACGTGTTTGACAGTGAGTGACAGTGAGTGACTTTAATTGTACATGTCGATCCTATTTTCTACATCATAAGTCTCTGAACATATATGTTATGGTTCTGGAGATGATAGGATACCCAGGACGTTTTTAACTACAGTCCGTTTGAGTCAGAAACGGGCCAATGAATTGCAAATTTTATCATTGTACAAAATTGCCACATAAATATAAATAGTACACGTTTATCATTGACTAGTACCCAACAGCTTTCTTATATTTGAAAATTTTCCGGACTCCACCAAAAAAGTTGTTTAAGAAACTATCATCATTGAAAACTCAAAAGTTGTTATCTGTCGCGGCGGGGTGAAACCGCAGAAACGGAACAGCCACTATCTCGTCGTGCACGGGATACACATGCCTGATGAAAAATGAAGTTGAATGCTGACGGGAAACAGTTGATGATTAAAGTGTATGATTTTTTCCGTGCTGAAGCCGAAAGGGGCAAACCATTTTATGCCATTAACATATTCCGTAAGCGGGCAGCAAAAGCTTTAGGAGTATCAGCAAGGGTACTGACAAATGTTCTGGAACACAAACATTGTGAGGGTGATGCGAAGCAGGTATGGGTCGTGTCAAAATCACACAAATTAAAACATTTGGACAACTTTCAAAAGAACCTTGTAAGGCAGTCTATCAACAAGCTCTATTCTGAAAACAAATACATGTTGCTGAAAATTTTAAAAAAGCATTTGAAGCAAGAACACAACCTCAGAGTATCAAAGTACACACTCTGGCCTTCTTACACTCTTTCGGGTATCGTTATAAGAAAATTTCGGGGGAGAATAGGTCAGTACTCTGTGAACACCCTGATATCGTTCAGCTGCCAGCAGTCAGTGGGTACCCGATGGGGATGATAAGGGGTCACGTAGAAAGCTGCCTCTAGGGAATGGAGAGAGACTAATCATTCTCCATGCTGGTTGCTCCAGCAAAGGCTTTCTCCCTGGCTGCGACTTGGTATTCAGGGCAAAGTCCACAGATAACAGACTACCCTCCGAGATGAATGGTGCGGTTTTCCTCGATTGGGTTAAAAACAAGTTGGTACCAGCTCTACCAGAGAAGTCTTTTATCGTAATGGACAATGCCCCATACCACAGCGTGCAGGACCCCGACAGTAAAGCCACGACATTGAACAGTCGAAAAGGTGATATGATATCATGGCTCGACAAATTTCAGATCGCACGGCCTTCAAAGGCAACGAAGCCTCAGCTATATGAGATCATAAAACCCCACAAAGGTGAACCTTTCTACAAAGTTGACAGTTACATAAAAAGTAAGGGTCACGATTTTCTGCGACTTCCACCCTATCACTGTGACCTTAACCCCATTGAAATGATATGGGTATGGTCAAAGGAGAGAGTTGCCAGATCAAACACAACTTTTAGATTACGTGACAGAGGTTTTGGTTAAGGAATCCCTTAACAAAATCACGACTGAAACTTGGCAAAACTGTGTCAACAAGGTAGCTAACGTCATTGAACAAGGTTACTGGTCTCAGGATGGCTTACAACAGGCAACTGTGTCACCACTTGTCATCCCTTTAAGTCGTGACTATGACACTACGACAGACGAGGAACTGACAGGTCTCCAGGAAAAGGTTTTGAGATGTCCCCCGCCATGACTGGCTGTTCCGTTTCTGCGGTTTCATCCCCGCCGCGACAGATAACAACTTTTGAGTTTTCAATGATGATAGTTTCTTAAACAACTTTTGGGAGGAGTCCGAAAATTTTCAAATATAAGAAAGCTGTTGGGTATTAGTCAATGATAAACATGTGTACTATTTATATTTATGTGGCAATTTTGTACAATGATAAAATTTGCAATTCATTGGTCCGTTTCTGACTCAAACGGACTGTACCATCGGATCTCATTGCAAGATACTTAGTTATTGTTTAATAAGATTCTAGAAACAGAATGTAGCATGTGAACTAAGCAGAAATACTCAGCCATGTCGTTTCTGTTCGAAACCCACACAATTCATATCAAGTGCGTTTAACTCTGAAATACAAGCCACAGTAGCTAATGCTACTAGAAAGTTTTACATGTTATTTGTTCAAACTCCTTATCATTTAGCGGCTCATAATCACTGGATACCAAGTGATGAAAGACAACTGACAAATCCCATGCAGGAGGTCTAAACCTCCTAGACTGGTCAGCAAGTCTGAACGAATGAAGCAGATACTGGAGCTCAGGAGTAGTAGACACCTTGGTTCCAGCAGTATTGGCTACAACCGAATTAATGGCAGCCAGGTAGTTTGACAATGTAGTACCTTTGTGTTTTTTTGTAGCCCATAAATGCTATAGAAATTCCTCAACAACCTGAGTTGATGCAGTGGTGGGAGAATTAATTCTCTTAATTTCACAGTACAGTTCAAATTTCTTCCATTTATCGTCTTACAACGGTTGGGTCGATGTCCAGTGTGCAGATGTTATAGCTGTAGTTACTCTATGAGAGTAACCCTTGGCTATCAGTGATTTCTGTAAATGCACCAGACGTGCAATTCAGGGTTTGTGATGACCCGTGGTACACGTCTGAATGTGGATGACGAAGTAGGTCATTTCAGGCGGGTAGCGGTTCTGGATTCGGTTCTGCTAGCTTTTTTGTGCTGACGAACCAGCTTCTTGCTGGCCAAAAGGGCACAACCAAAAGTAGACGAATCTTGCTGGTCGCAAGTAACTTTGAACTACTTTGGGTAGTAGAGCCGGGGGAGGAAATGCGTAAGCATTTAGACCCTTCCATGATGGGTCCCAGGATTGGGGACATGAACTGCGGGAGCTGATGGTTGTACCGAGTGGCGAATAGATCTATGTCTGGTTGTGATAACAGGTAGATCATCGATTGGAATATCAGGGACAGTAACTTCCACTCTGTTGGTGACGATCATTTTGGATGTGACAGGGCATCGGCCATGACATTTCTCGGCCCAGGAATGTGTCGAGCGCTGGCCATTATGTTGAGTGAATTGATTAGATGATAAAATCAAAACGTCTACTGAAGCAGAGCTGCAGAGCCTGTCGAGCCAAGAATTGTGTGATTGAATCAGTAGATGGGACGACCATAGTTTTGCCGCCCAAATGCTGAATGGCGAGAATGACAGCACTGAATTCCAACTCATTGATGTGAAGGACCTTTTCTGATGACCACTGTCCGGCCACTTGATGATGAAAAAGTGGGCACCCCAGCCCTCGATTGATGCATCGACGAACAGGTGAAAAGTCTGTGTGAAGGGCACCATAGAGACTCCTGCGCAAACATTCTGCTCGTTGAGCCACCACTGAAGGACTGGATATGGTTATATCCCAAAACTTCCACATCCCAATACTACCACACATTGTTAAAACAACAATTTCTCATCACCCCTTTTAGGCATACAAGACATAAATTATGCATGCTTAACATGCTTAACTACATGTACATTAAAATATGTAGTCAGGGCTCCAGATAACTTTTGGGGGGGGTGAGTGTACTTACACATCATATTGCAAGTGGAGGTGTACTGAAAAGTTTGAAGGAGTACTGACATGTTTTTGTGTGAGCGTGTTGGTGTTGTGGTTTGTCTGGGACGATTCTTCGATCACTATTTCCAACCATGTATTTGTATTTGAAGTCGTTGAGAAATAACTGAGCGACCGTGTGATGCGCGAAATGTCAGGTCCGACTGGATATAAATAGGAACAGTGTAGTTTTTAGCCAATCGAAAAATAGTGACGCATATCGTTGCATGGCAACGCAAGTGATTCCTACTGTCGGGGTTTCCTCATGTGTCAAATCGTGTTTCGCGAAAAAGAAACTTGAAAAGTATTTATCCGAAATATATTTCCATTTGCACGATACACGCACGGAAATTAAATGTTAGATGTACAAAAGGTATTTATGCAGCGCGTAACGACGATACGGCTTGAAATCTTATATTATGTCGTACTTAACTGATTTTGAGGCGTACATTACGCCTGTACGCCCCTCTTTATCTGTAGCCCTGTGTAGTTTTATAATATAACATGGCTAAAGAGTTTTGAAAGTTTATATTTATTGCATAAAGGGGCCAACAAGCCCGAACAATTCCTTTCAATTCTGATTTGCAAAATAAAGTAATGTGCAGCAAATAATTCAAAATGAGAATATGAATTGAATTGTTATGGCAGTGTGACGCAATCTTGGTAGTGACATTATTAATAATAGCCAGTTTTATAAGTTTTATATGATTTAATGAAATTTGTCAGTCAGATATTTCAGAATGTTTAAAGAATATTCAATAAGCAAAAGATTTACTTATGGGTGTCCCTGTCATGTAAAAAAACAGGTAAAGACTGCATGTCACGGCAGTGACACTGTGATGGTATATAATGCTCCAACAACAGTACAGAGTGACAGTGTTGTGACTGTCAAATGTGCGGGTGAAATCTTGGACACTTTAGGACATAAGTTCCATAAAAATGTTCTACAAAGACTGTGATATGTAACTAGAAATTATATGTATTTTTGTTAATAACCCTGCCTTAATAAATTATATATTTATTACTAAGTGATTGTTTGTATGCATTACTGATTAATGGATTACACCATTACAGACTGAGGTAATCAGTATTCTAAAGTGAAGAGAGGCGAAGAGGGCGAAACTGCAGTTGGCCCCTGTAAGTGCTTGTGCCAAGTCAACAAATCTAGGAAGTCCTGCCACTGGCGCAGAGTTCTGGGTGAGTTCAATGCTAAAGATAGAATGCGCCAATACTGCCACTATGAACTGTGTCGGTGTTAACTCTGACTTCTCATAGTTCAGGAGCCACCCTAATTGCGTTAGCAACTTGATGGTGAACTGCCTGTGGGGATGAAGGACGACTGGATCCTGCTGAGCTTGAACACAGTCATCGATATAGCTTTCGAAAGTGACGCCTGATAACAATGCAGGTAGCTTGTTATCAGTTTGGTTACCCGAGTAAAATGCCATGGGGCCGTAGATATTCCAAACGGCAGCACCATCCACTGGTAATGGCGCCCGTGGAACGTGAACCGATGATACTTCCGGTGATCCGGATGTATCGACATGTGAAGGTAGGCGTCTTGCAGGTAGAGAGAAATGAGATAGTCCCCTTTCTTCAATATGGTGCGTAGAAGGTTGACTGACACCATTCTGAAGTGGGGTGGCAGTGACAGAAACTGGGAATTGAACTGTTTCATGTTCAATATAAGTTTGATTGAGTTCTTTTTGGCACCAGAAAGACGAGGGAGTAGAACCCCGGAATAGCGCTGAGCGGGTCGAGCTGTTCTACAGCATGCTTGTTCCGAAGTGTGTCTAAGGTGGCCTGAAGAAACAAGTTTTGATCCAGAGGATAATTGTGTTGAAGAGGAGTGACTGTGAGAGATGGATTCCTGACAAGTTGCATCTGATATCCGTGAGTGAGTCTCCAAGAATGTCCTAATTGGGAGCAAACTTCCCTAATCTCCCGCCCATTGGTGAGTCGAAGATCGGGACGATTGGGGGTGGTAGGGAGCTACCTCCCGGTATCAGGATCAGCCTTGGGGGTGGGAGGCGCCACCACGGGAGGGTTTCCTAACCCTGTTCCACGTTTGAGTAAAGGGTCTGTCACAAAAGCAATCCTTCAACTCCAGATTGGTTGGAGAAAAACGTGGTGTTCTGTGTTGTTTTAAGGAACTTCAGTAATTCTACTGAAACTTGAAAATGAGTCTCCTGATGTACCTTGGTAGACACCTCTTCAATCTTGCCACCAAAAAGCATATCTGAGGACCAAGGCTGCCTAACCAATTCAGCCTTGAATAGTTCATCCCAAGATGAAACGTTGAGGGGGCCTCTTCTACGCACCACGAGTACATAACCACAAATTGGGATAGTTGGTCTAGAATGACCTGAAATTGGTCTAGAACCAGCGCCATGCATCCTCTAATGTACACATCTTGGTCAGTATAGGCATGGTCAACAGCAACAGCAACAGCGTCCACTGCTGAAACAGCACAATTGATAAAGGGTAGTGTACGACGTACAGTCAAATCCATGTGAGCCAATTCCCTGTCTTTGCCAAAGAAAGGTGAACTAGCACACTTGCCACAAAGGGCAGAAATGTCTTTGTCAACCGAAGGAGAAGAAGCCAATACAGAAAACCCATGACCATGAGTGATGGATGGCATAAACTAGGCAGATGACAACCCATTCTCAACGTGTTTCAACTTCTTAAACGCATCATCCAGTGAACCGGACAATTGTAGAATACACGGTCATAGAGGCTAGGTAATGGTTGATGAGTCTCTATTCCTAAGAGCATAAGAGACATAAAGGTCATCCGGGGATCTGCTCACTGATAGTTGAAGCTTTTCACCAATCCAAGCAAGTACATGGACATGTGAAGGCTCTAAAAGGTCGATACTACCCTCTGGGATAGAAACATCTGAGTTAATTGGAAAAGTGGAATGAAGGCTGACGAGACACACTATGCACACCAGAGGAAGACTGGTCACCAGCTGAAGGATAGGGAACTGAATTCGAAGTAGTCGAAGGTTGGCATTGATTCCAAGCCACTGTAATAGCCCAAAGCATTGCATTCAAATCAGGCCAGTGAGAGGAATCCACAATTCAGGTAAAATATTCCCCACGGTAGTATGAACCGAAGAGTCAGTACGATGTGAAGGAAATCGACGGTCCATGGAACCATACCGGTGTAACAGGCCAAACTTTCCCCCTGGCCAAACTTTCCCCCCCTAGGCTTAATCTTCCCCGGGGAAAGTTTGTCCTAGGCCAAACTTTCCCCACCCTTGAATCAACTTTAAAGGCTACTTCTTCCCCATCCTTGTTCGTATATCAAAAGGGGGAGATTCTGGCCTAGCTAGGCTACTTCTTCCCCAACCTTGTTTTCATGATTATGTTTGTCTTGAAAAAGTCAGAAATGAAAAACAAGACATAGCTATTCAAATCACTACACCCAAGTCAGAGGCAAGAATGGCCTATCTGGCAAAAATGTGTATGAAAAAATTAAATCAAAACTACTGTCGGTTTGATGTTTGTAATAACTTGTTCTCAACAAGGGTGGGGAAGAAGTAGCCTAGCTAGTTCAGAATCTCCCCAAACTTTCCCCGGGGAAACAATATCCTAGGACAAAACTTCCCCGGGGAAAGTTTGGCCTAGGCCAGATTCTCCCTGGGGAAAGTTTAGACCTGGGAAGAAATTGCCTGCTACACCGGCATCTAGTTGGGGAGTGACTTGGCAAAAGCAAACGAACCGTAGAATACTGTCAGGGACAGAAGAATGTGATGACCTAACTCAATCTTGAGATCTAGCTCTATTAGAAGAGCCCGGTATACCATCCCAATAAGATGACCTAGAGTGAACAGGTGAATCTGAACACCAAAGTGATCCAGTCCGGGAAAAACTCCCTGAACAAATCATTGAAACACTTCCGATACGGTGAAGCAGTTAAGTGGTGTGAACCAGAATGAGAAGAGCGATGAGAAGACCGGATTGGTGAGGGTGAAACGGTTGACTAGCCGAATCGATTCGATCCCTTGAATCCATTTGCCCAGAAGCCGTGGAATGACTCAGTGAAACAGAGCGGAGACCTGAACTGGTTTTACCGGCGGCGTGAGTCATCACAATTAGATGAACCCATCCGTTCACCACGAATCTCTACGACATGGTGACTTGATTTGGCCTGGTGAACTGGTTCGGTGGTACGAATCCGAACGTGAGGAAGTGTCGAAACAACCATGTGAATCAATACGTGATTTGAGTACGATCAACAGAAACAGATCGGCGATAAGAACCACTTAGCTGGGGTGAACATGACCGCTCAATCGATCTACAAGATGGATTTAAAGACAAAACCATGAGGTGATCTCAAACGACTAGCAGAACTGGGACATTCCGATGAGATCGATCAATGAATGGAATGGGATCATCTGGGATGACCAGGAGAAACGGACTTATCCCGGTACGCAGATTGATGAATCAAAGTGACTGTAGTCACAGGCTGAGACGAACCAGAGGCCCTAGAAACCAAGAGAGTAGACCGCAGGTCAGGGGAGGCTGTAGAAACTTGAGGTTTATCTACCACAACTATCCTAGAACCAGCCTGAGGCGTTGAACCAGGTGATGGAAGTGTCCCAAAAAGCTTTTGTACCTCTTCAGACAGGTATGAATCTGAAGAAGTGTCTCAAGAATCCTCAGCCTGAAAGGGTGGGGATTTCAAATGTAGAGCCGTGAGGGTGGGACGATCCAAGCATGGTTTCTTAGTAGGGGAGGGGCCTTGGTCAATAGATGTATTCCGAGCCCTATCTGCAATTCTACGAGCACAGACCCGTTTATAAGCCTTGAAATCCTCAGGAGTAAACCCTGCGCATTTATCACAACATTTCTCCCAAGAACATAGACCCACACAATCAACACACGAAATGTGTGGGTCCCAAGTCGAAAATATTGTTTTACACTGAGCGCAAAACTTAAGATTTTTATTTGGAGGATCAGATTTCCCCATGATACAATAAACAACTCAACTTGTGCGACAAGAAGAAGAAAGATCACTCTGAGGTAGTCACGTAGGTAGATGCTGCATGCTGCATGCTTAGCTAGGGACTAGGGACCTGTCCTATAAGGAGAGCAGCCTGGGGAACACAGGCTTATGGACAAGAGTGGCCTACAGGGAAAGTTCTCGTTCGTTCCACTGAGCATCGAAGCAAGAGAGAGAAGTGCAGATCGTGGAATAGAATAAGTTTAAAAATATGGTGTTTTTGTTCAAAAACATGAAAAGTGGTTGAATGGTTTGTCTGCTTCAAGTGTTATCACTTACAATAAACATGTAGTGTTATGTTTTCCTCATGATCTGCCAATTAAACAATTAACTGTCATGGGCAAAGGATGCAAGTATTCATCTCATAATGTATTAACTCATTAAGGCTGAGAGACACATATGTGCGAGAAACTTATTAGCTTCTCACAGCGAGAGACGCACATGTGCGTCAACAGAAAGCACCTCTTATTCAGCAAGAGACACACATGTGCGTCTTACTTTTTAAAATCGCACTGAACCTATTATTTCAACCAATTGAGTAGTACTACTGAGCAAAGATGAGTTTTCTTACGAGAAATGCAACCTTTTAGTGTTGATCACAGGGAGTACTTAGAGTGTTTTGATAGCAATTGCTAATCATTATCATAAGGCTTATCTTGCGTTTGGTAAATGAACATGTTGGCGAGAAAGGGGATTATGAGATGTTTTTACAGAGGTAAGTGTCTGGTACTCTTCATTGGGAGTGGATACTAAAATACTTTTCATGCACATTGATTGAATTAGATGTAATGGTTTAGATGTTACTGAAGATTATATTTTCTTCAACTACCTAACAAATACAAAACAATATACTAATTTTCCCCTAGCCCCTGTTGTTACAAGCCACTAACTAGTACCTCTAGACCCCGTCCCCCTAGCCCCCTGTTGTTACAAGCCACTAATTAGTACCTCTAGCCCCGTCCCCTAGCCCCTGTTGTTACAAGCCACTAACTAGTACCTCTAGACCCCGTCCCCTAGCCCCTAGCCCCCTGTTGTTGTTACAAGCCACTAACTAGTACCTCTCGTCCCCCTAGCCCCCTCCCGCCACTAGCCCCCTGTTGTTTACAAGCCACTCTAGTACCCTGGCCCCCCTATTTAGCCCCCTGTTGTTACAAGCCACTAGTGGTACCTCTAGTACACTCTAGACCCCGTCCCCTAGCCCCTGTTGTTACAAGCCACTAATTAGTACCCGTCCCCTAGCCCCCTAGCCCCTGTTGTTACAAAGCCACCACTAGTACCTCTAGTACCCCCGTCCCCTAGCCCCCTGTTGTTACAAGCCACTAGTAGTACCTCTAGACCCCGTCCCCCCCCTGTTGTTACAAGCCACTAATTAGTACCTCTAGACCCCGTCCCCCTAGCCCCCTGTTGTTACAAGCCACTCAATTGGTACCTCTAGAGCCCCCTAGCCCCTGTTGTTTACAAGCCACTAACTAGTACCTCTAGACCCGTCCCCCTAGCCCCTGTTGTTACAAGCCACTAATTAGTACACCTCTAGCCCCCGTCTAGCCCCGGCCCCCTAGCCCCTACAAGCCACTAGTGGACACCCTCTGTTGTTACAAGCCACTAACCTCTAGTACCTCTAGTACCTCCCCGTCCCCTAGCCCCTGTTGTTACAAGCCACTAACTAGTACCTCTAGACCCCGTCCCCTAGCCCCTGTTGTTACAAGCCACTAATTAGTACCTCTAGCCCCGTCCCCTAGACCCCCGTTACAAGCCACCCCTCAAGCCCCCGTCCCCCCTGTTGTTACAAGCCACTAATTAGTACCTCTAGTCCTCTAGCCCCCTAGACCCCCCCTAGCCCCCTGTTGTTACAAGCCACACTTAGTACTCAAGCCCCCAGTCCCCCCCCCTAGGCCCCCTGTTGCCCCCCTGTTGTTACAAGCCACTAACTGGGTACCTCTAGCCCCTAGCCCCTGTTGCTACAAGCCAGTCCCCTAGCCCCCTGTTGCCCCCTCTAGAAGCCCTAGTACCCAGCCCCTAGCCCCTGTTGTTACAAGCCACTAACTAGTACCTCCAGCCCCTGTCCCCCTACCCTCCTGTTGTTACAAGCCACTAATTAGTACCTCTAGCACCTAGCCTGGCTGTTCTGTTTGGGGCTAGAGGGGTGGAGTCCATACAAAGAATTCATTCACAATGGAACAGTTTGAATTTACATTTTAGGTATTATTACCTTGTCATGTTTCATATAATGAATCTAAAGACAAATAATTATACATCCAAGCTGGAATAGATTAGACATATATGAAGCTACTAATCTAAAGCTTACTGAATTGTAACTATGTATTTTTCACAATAAAAGTTGATAATGTTACCTAATCAAATTAGGAGATAAACGTACTGTGTTGGGAAATTAGATGAATGTTAGGCAGAATTGATAGTCTCTAAATTTCATTTGGAACCGAACGCATAGCGTGAGGTTTCAAATGATTAATTAGAGACTATCAATCTCGATAGAATGCTGGCTGGTTAACTTATGTTAATTTCTGCAAAGTCATACCGCAGCTCTCGGCAGTTCCCCTGGGTCACCTCGCTGCTGTCTCGGTAGCACTGAGCGAGTGCTGTGGGAGAGTCGCAGTGTGCATGTCTCCGCTCGGCTATTCACCTACAGCTCGCTGAGTTAGATGGCCGGCTGGCTACGTTATGTTGATGTCCGCGAAACAGTTTATTGTGAATCTCCTATGATTTGTTTGGTTTTCGTAATGAAGGCTTGTCGGGCCTGTTGCTTCCCTTGTTCTATGAATTTTTTTCTCGTCTTCGCAAATGACAGCATTTTTACGAGACTTGGTCGAATCTCTTGTTTCATTCTGTGATATTTTGCGATTTCTGATAGCACCAAACGAAACTCTTCTTCGGAGATTTTAGAGTCGGTGAGCGGGGTGGAAATATGATCGTCTATCGTGTTTAACTTCGCTTCGGCTAGAATTCTAATTTCGTCGTGTTTCAATGCTTTACGTTGCAGTCTGCGAGATATGAACTTAAGGGTCAATCCCATCAACCCTGCCACTCCGGCTGTTATTTCGATGCCTAGCACCACGGGTGCGGCCACGATGGTGGATAATAACCTGATACCTGCTACGCCTAATCCCATGCTGACTGGAACCAGAGCGCTGTCAACACCGTCCACGGAATTGACAGCCCTGTGATATTTTTTCTGTAATGCCGACAGTGTATCGCGTTCACGTTCTAGTTGTTGTTTGATCTCACATATCTGTCGCAAACGAAACCCGTCTACGGTTTCCAGTGTTTTCGCTACTTCATCCACGACTGGGTACAGTCCCATCCTGTGTGTGTATATATATATTTTTTTATAAAATAATATTTAATTGGTTTTCGTTAATGTCTGATCGATGTATTTGAGGCTGATAAGGTTTAGATTATCGTACACGTAAATATCCGAGACATGAATCGATTTTTTTTCTATAACACGTACTACATCGAGGCTTATTAAGGGTGTCGATTCCGGTCTTATGACGATACGACACCGTTGGTGATTGTGTCTGGTGAACCAGTGTATTATCAACCCAGTCAAAAGCGTTTGTTCTGACCCATGAGCGTCAGCGAGATAGACATCTATTACGAGCGTGTTGTGTGATTTGATAGTCAAATTTGAATCGAAAAAATCCCATTGGTAATCGGGTACATCAAACCGTAAATATGAAGCCATGTCGTTTGAATCTAACATGTTGCCCGTGTGACCTGGTATTCGAAAAACTTGTACATCAAACTCTGGAGTGAAAGACGTGAGAAGGATCCCGTTGTTCGTTATTTTGGAGACGTAACCATTGTTTTTAAAAGATATGTGGGGTGAGGTGAGGGTCATGTTGATCAACCAGTCGGGCTGTTTGAAGTCTGCTGGTGACACCCACTCGTATATGTCTTTTAAGTGCAGGACGTACAAGGTGTTTTCCTCGCCGAATCGAATTCACATGTGTCCCCGAGATTGGCTAGCGTTATGTTGGGATGATGGTTGTTCATCGGTTGTTTTATACAAAATTACGAAATTGTTTTCAATTGGTTATTGGATAATTGAGATGTATGTTGTCGAGTAGGAAAATTTTGGTGAGCGATATCGTGTCTTCCACAGTCACGGTGACTCCCTGCAGACTGGTGTAGGCGTTAACGTTCACCCGCACCTAAACGGAGCAAACTTGGTATTGTTGTTGTTTGGCCCAGTGGAGTTTGATCCCTTTCACGATTTCGATGATGTTACGGGCCGACAGCAGTTCGCCAAGGTAGACTTGGATGTACAGCGTGGATTTCGCCGGCAGATTTTCCAGGACGTCTACCGTGCTGTCGAATTCCGACACCAGGGCTCCAGATAATTTTTCAACATCAGGAGTACGTACTCCTTATTTGTTCAATATTGAGTACTGGAAAACCTAAAGTGTAAATCTAGAGTACTGAATGGAAGCTAATGGACTATCAGTAATCTTGTGTTTCGTTTCATATATGCACCACAACATTGCTACTCTTGTGTAAACAGGTCAACAAACAATAAAACAATACTTTTTTTTCAGATAAATACGTCTGTAAGTGATTCTAAAACCGTACACCATTGCTGTGGTGCGTATCTGCTACGTTTTCTAACTTATTTCCTACCGTATCGTGCATATTTTTTATCCGTACATACGCGGATAACGGCCCTTATCTGGAGCCCTGGACACCATGTGCAATCCCACGTTTTGCGTCCCGTGTTTGCTCGACAGCATGTGGGCTACTCTTTGCCTCAACGTGCTGACGATCACGCTGCGTCTGGACATAGGGACGTAAGCCATGAAAAGCGTTCCGTTGTTCACGACTTTCGTCAGGTAGTGATCTTTGTTGTCCGTGAAAACGTGGGGAGAGTGGAGCGTGATGTTGAGATTCCAGTCGATTTTGGATGGCACTAATACCCATTTGTTGTTGTCGTTGAAGATGAGAGTGGACTGCATGTTTCTGGAGACGGCTGTGGTCTCGACGTCTTCCAGGTGGAACAGCTTGCCGCAGAACGCTGGGGTTATCGTCCATTCGTCCTTGTCGTTGCGGATCGAAACAGTACGGCCTGGACACCCGTGATATTTCTCCTCCCCCGGTCTCTCTTGGGAGGCCTTGTTGAAAAAGACCGGCATGGAGCTGAAACTACTGACGGATTACAACATGCACCTGTTCGTGGAGAAAGGCTTGCGAGGTGGGATTTCCATGACCTCCAAACGATACGCCAAAGCCAAACAACAAGTACGTTCCCGATCACGACCCCGGCAAAGCGACCAAACACATACTCGACGCCAACAACCAGTATGGCTGGGCCATGAGTCAGTATCTCCCCACCGGGGGATTCGAATGGGTCTCCTCCCCCGAGATGATTGACGTGAATAGCATGGCGCGGAATCGAACAAAGGCTATGTGCTCGAAGTGGACTTGGGACGATCCCATAGAACTACACGAATCGCACAACAGCTATCTGCTAGCTCGAGCGATTGATGGTGAACCCGGACTGGATGTCCGAATATCAACGAAACGTGCTGGGGAGACAACAAGCTGGCTAACTTTAAAAACTTGTGCCGAACTTGATGAACAAGACAAAATCGTCATTCACTATCATAACCTGCAGCTGTACTTGTCGCTGGGAATGAAACTCACGAAAATTCACAAGGCACTCGAGTTCGATCAAAGTCCATGGATGGAACCTTACATTCGGTTGAACCACGAATCTGCAAGAACAAACAACGGCGACTTGAAAAAAACTTGTACAAGCTCATGAACAACTCAAGTGTTCGCAAGGCGATGGAGAATTTGAGAAAACATGTTAACGTGAAATTAGTCAGATCCAGCGAGGAAGAAAAAATCAGGAAACTTATAGCCAAAGCAAGATATTCGATGACGATTTGGCAGCACTGCACATGAACAAAAGCCACATCAGATTCAACCGGCCCGTTTACATGGGGATGAGCATCCTCGACTTATCCAAACACGATGTAACGATTTCTACTACAACGAGCTGAAGAAACAGGGACGGGCGACAAGTGAAGTGCTGTACACGGACACAGATTCCCTGCTGATGGAAATTCACACCGAGGGCGTGTAACGAGGACATGAAGAAACACATGCACCTGTGCGACACCAGCTACTACCCTAAAGATCACCATATGCACAGCCAAATCAACAAAAAAGTGCTCGGCAAGATGAAGGATGAATGCGCTGGCATGTATTCCATCAAGAAAGCAGACGACGACGACGAAATCAGAAAGGCGAAAGGCGTGAAAAAACATGTGGTGAAAAAACACATTAAAACACGCCAGATTCAAGGAAGCCCTGTTCAAGAATAAAACGTTCAAACACCAGATGAACATGCTGAGAAGCGACGGACACAGGATATACGGACTGAGAATCTACAAGATGTCGCTGTCTCCCATGGACACGAATCGATGGATCGCCATCGATGGAGTCACCACTTTCTCGTACGGACACACACATATATTAAATAATTAAAACGCACGCAATACATACATCATGGACAAACTTTATTACAGCCCATGCGGGTACTGGAAAGGCACCGACGCCATCCCGAAACTCGCCAAAACCGCTCGAGTCTCGGAAGACGTCGCCAAAGCTTGGCTTAAAAAACAAGCCATCTGGCAAGTTTACCTGCCGGCGCCTCGGTACATCCCGAGAAGAAAATTTGTCATTTCAACGCCGAATCACGTTCACCAAGCCGACCTCCTGTTTCTACCTCACGGCAAGGTGAGGCGTAAAACCTAGAAGTATGCCCTGACAGTCATCGACGTCGCTAGTCGCTACAAGGAAGCCGAACCGTTGACAAGGAAAGATTCGAACGAAGTCGCCAGAGCCTTAGAACGTATATACTGACTGACTGAGTTTGGTTTTACGCCGCTTTTAGCAATATTCCAGCAACATCACAGCGGGGGACACCAGAAATGGGCTTCACACATTGTACCCATGTGGGGATTCGAACCGGGTCATCGGTGGCGAATAGCGCTTTAACCACTAGGCTATCCCACCGCCCCAGAACGTATATACAAACGCAGTCGCTTGACCTGGCCTGCCATAATGCAAATTGATCCCGGACGCGAGTTCATGGGACTGCTGGCCAAGCACAAAGTCCAGGTGAGACGAGGTGTGGCGGGAGCTCACCAAAGCCAAGCCATAGTCGAGAGATTCAATCGCACCTTAGCCGAACGTCTGTTCTCACATCAGTACTCGCAGGATTTAATGGATCCCAAAAACAGATACACGGAATGGGTCGTACTCTTACCGCAAGTGGTGGATGCCATCAACAGCGAAGTCACCAGACTCGTGGGCAAGAGACCCGTTGAAGCCATCAAAATGAAATCTGTCGAATCGTCGTTAGCAGTGGCACGTCGTGATAAAACAGAGAAAACATTACCGGACCGGGTCAGCGTTAGGTACTTGTACCAGCTGGGAGAATACTGAGGAACAGCAGAAAGCGGCGCTACCGATCCGATATGGTCCATGGCGATTACAAGCGTAGACCTTATCGACATCAAAGGCGCGAACCGAAATTGTACTACTTGAAAGATGGACCACCGAGAGCATTCGTCAGAGAGGAGTTGATGATCGTACCTCACGACACAGTCCCTTTTAGATCGCCCACTGTATGATAATTCTCATGATTATTTGTGTGTGCTATTAGGTTGTGGTATGCTATGTGGCCAGCCAGCTCTAGAGCAAGCTGCACATGGTGAATAATAGCCGAGCTGAGACACAAACAAACACACACACACTGTGACTCACCTACAGCGCTCGCTCGGTGATACCGAGATGACCCGGGGAGGAACTGCCGACAGATGCGTTTCCTTCACTTTCAGACATCTGTAGCCTCGCTAGTCAGCCGGTCGTGCATCATTCTCATAGCCGAGCCGAGACACATACGCGCACACACATATACTCGTCCACGGCACTCACTCAAAGCAACCCTCGAGACGGTAGCGAGGTGATGACTTCTGATACCTGCGTTTCATTCGGCTAAAAACACCTCTCGCCTCGATAATATATAACAAGTACGACAATACGTTGGAATGTTAGCCTTTCGCCTGACCGACACCATGCTCACTAAAAAGTGATTATTTCCTAAACTATTTCACAGATTTACGTGAAATTTTGCATGCATCTTGGCAGATGGTTACGCTATAGCAAAACGGCATTGGGAACACTCTTGATGACTTCATTAGATTAATTAAGACTTAATTACGACAAAAAGTTGGACATTTTGCCTATTCCCGACCGACCCCATGCTCACTTAAAAGTCAAAATTTCAGAAACTATTCGACCGATTTTCATCAAATTTTGCATGCACCTCAGTAGTAGTATACACAATGGGGTTACGGGATTAGGGACTTCCCAAGGGCTCAATTTTTAAATTGAGCCCTTGGGGGGTACCTTGTGAGTCGAACTTAGACATTTTAAACGTCGGAAAACATAAACGTAATGATTCCACCAGTGATGTTAGCTGCGTGAGGCAACTGCAAACCAAGAAACGGGATGTAATGGAGTAGTTTACTGTAGGAGGCTGTACAAGGCGATGACAACTGACATGAATCGTGACGTCGGTTACATTGTGACGTAATGCAAAAGTGTTCGTTTACGAGGGGCAGACTAGAATGGCGCAGTGATGCCAATACATTGTGACGTAATGCAAATAGTGTACATTATCATCTGATAAAGTACTGTCGGCGCCTTTGATCTTTCACCAAATCATCTTAGAATGTTTATTCATAGATGCACATCTGTAATCTTATGAAGCTTGTGGTCATTCAGTATAAATATAGGCATGCCCATCTTCATAAGTATTTGGCAGGGTTCAACTGCAAGTTTATACAATATAATAATTCAGTATCGTGTCACTTTTTGAATTCTATAATAAATGAACTTTAATTTGGATATTCATTCGTATCAAGGTGCAGATTATATTTAAATGTACAGCAAACCATAATGATTTATGTACTAGTTGTGTGCGCAAAATATATATGGAAATATATACTATCTCTACTCAATGGTTGGATTTCAATCGCTTTGTTTTAATTATCGAAAAACACTAAAACGTGTTTTCGATCTCCGAGGACAAATAAAGTCGCTAAAGTGTCTATCTACCGCTTTTTGTCTTATGCGTATATTTTACACATCGTTACCAGTGTGTATGTTTACAATACACAAACTGTTACATGAAAGCCTGACTTGATACAACCAAAACCCAGCATATCGACTGGTCAACGATATAGCCAATAATCAATCTCTATCCAAGCTGCTGAGTGACCAAACGTGCTCTTCAGAAATTTAGCCCACGCCCCATCACCTGCCCCTTCCTCTGTGACAGGTATCTCATGATACGATTGGTCACAGATAACAAATGATCAGCTACTATATTGAATAGTTGAGATACCAAATGTTCTATTCTAACTTGATCATGTCCCATCACGTGACTCTTTGTTTCATGTCTATACAAGGAATATGTATTATACAATATATTTCATCTGGATGAAACAAAGTGACAAACTATGAATCTGCTCTATGTTACTCACAGACTAGCATATTAGTACTTTCGCCTAGACCAAGACCTGTCTGTCGTCTAGATCGTTTATCTGCTGTCTCAATCTTCTTGATTTCTTTTATGAATTGGTAAATGTTGGGATGTGACCATTGTGAAACCCCTCCTGATGGTTGTTGGAGTGAGGTCCAGTGTTCTCGTGCTGATTCCAGATATTACAGGGAAATCTTGCGTCGTCTTCTACCAAGGTAATAATAATAATAATAATTAATTTGTATAGCGCCTATTTTCCAACTTTGAGCTGCTCAATGGTGCTGAACAGGGTAGATAATTTACATATCATATGCTTGATTAAACAGGAAAGTTTTTAGACAGTTCTGGAAGGATTTGTGAGAGCTTGCTGTTTTGAGTTCAAATGGTACTTGTTACATAGTCGATGAATGTGGAAACTGTTGACCATCCGGACCTTGCTCCATAACTTCAACCCAAGCATCTTGGACTTGATCCTGTGGCAGTAGTGGCAAAGCTGCAGCTTGTCGGACGTGACTCTGTACTGCAGGATTGTTCATGTATTCTTGCACAAGACCCTTGTCAGCAACTTGACGCCACAAGGCTTGGGCATAGTGGAAAAACAGCCCCGAGCTGAGTTGCCAGGGAAGATCTCACTCACAGCACTGATGACAGCCGATTCAAAGTCTGTCTGGATCACAACTGGAGAGAGTTCTACACCAGTCCCTGCACTAACAGTGTCCTTCAACAATCTAAAGAACCTAATATAAGTCTGCTTGGTCTTGTTTGGGAGCAGTGAAAATGCCACAAGATACATCCTGCCATCAACCAGACAATGAACATTCAAGCAGGGGGTTACGGGCGGAACTCTTACCCAATAAAGAATGTACTGTATAACGTATTTTGTTTTCCTAAATGCCCAGAGCATCGAACGCCATAGTGTTAGCGCCTAATTGCCTCCTTACGCAATACCAAAACACTGAATTTATAAAATTTCAATTTTCGACAGTCCGGATGGACAGCATTCCAGGTGTTGAGCAGTGAAGTGGCTCTCGGGCTTAATGAGTTAATGATAAAACATTTTGTGTCCTTTTGTCACAACAAGTAATGTTACTGAAGGAAACATTATGCCTGAATGTGTATATATGTTCTGATGTAAGTCTTATGTTGAAATTGATTTCACTCTTAATATATCAAATCTTTTCTAGATTTTAATTAGTTTTTCTTCCAATAACATTCCAAAAGAGAAATTACAAATTTTAAAAATCCCTTACAGCAAAAGGCGGCAGTTGACCTGGTTTTTCTTTGTGCACAGTTTCATGAAAGGATACCAAATACTCTTTCAAGATATGGTCCTGACAAACACAACACTATAAACAGAGTCAAAGTCAAACTTGTTGCCATGGAAACAGGAAACAAATTAATTTTCTTAAAATTCCTAAATAGGAAAAGGCACCACATACCCCTTGGTTAATATATGTACCCAGTTGGAAAAGGGTCTCATGTTTTTTTAAATTCATCCAACACCCAACACTAATTTTGAGATGAATCCAAATTGTTTCCAAGGAAATCGAGAAAAATAATAATGTCAAAAATCTGTTAATAGCAAAAGGCACAAATTAGGTTCTGTTTGATATCTACCAATTTTAGTTGAAAAATAGTGAAAGGTTTCTGAGGTTTGAAATGATTTTGCGTGGACTGATGGACGGACAGACAGACAGACAAGGCATTGACTATATGTCCCTGCATTATATGCTGGGGGGGGGGGGATAAATATGGCCAGCAATGTTTACTTTTAAAGGCCAGTCAATGTATTATCATTTCCACACAATCCATTCTTGAGAAGTGCAAAAGTCAGAAGAACATGTGACATTGCTTGTCATACAGACACCATTGGGCACATAAGGCAATGTTTTTATCAAAACCAACAAGCTACAGACCATGTCTGTATTCAAAGACCCCACATCAAGAGCAATGGATTCAAACCACATACCTCTGACACAGGTTCTAGTCAGTAACAGTTACAGACTGTACCATATCTGGCTCCAGAAGTGAGAGCAGTTTGACGTCCTCCCATAAACAGCATCCTTACAAAATGCCCAGCCGGACAGCTAGTTCTGACGTTAGAGTGACATTTCAACACAATAACGCCAGATCACATGTCACTGGAGTTGTGCAGTAGTATCCTAAGAAGAATAATGAATGTGTTACTCTGGCTTACAAGATCCCCTGATTTATCACCCATTGAACACATCTATAATGACATTTAGCATTATTTGCTAAATGGGGTTATAGGCAGCATTTACATTTGCACAGCTCTAACACTTCTCTGGCAAGTGAAATACATTCGGGTATGTAACGTTTAACTTCACCTCGAATTGTGTCATTTCTAATCACCTTCGTTTCGGCATTGCAGCTAACATGGTCTGCAGGGTAGTTCGTTAAATATCTCTCTCAACCTTCAGGTACTAAGGCGGCATATTCTGCTAAAATGGGGGGATGGGCAGCATTTACAATTCCTTAGCATGGCTTCATACACTTAGCTTATGATAAGTATCCAGTGTAGCAACGCACATGGCAGTGTATTATTTCCGCATTCCATAATAGCAGCTACGTCACTTCCGGAGTGATGTCACATCCGCAGTCTAACGTCACGTCCGTTTCCTTTCTATTCGGGCATGCTGTCCTGACAGGTTCACCATCTTGCTTCAACTCTAATAATTTCTCGATCCTCGCTCAAATTTCGGTATTTTGTCAAAATTCTGTATTAACCTAACACTTAATTCGTATCCGCTATCGCTTTCCATCCTTTTCATCTGCATTCTTGATTGTTTTAAATAATTGTACAACTTTCTTTCCGAGTAACTCATCATGCCACCAAAGCGTAAGGCAGCCATCAACCACGCTGTGGTCAGGGGACGCTCTAAGGCTGCCAGGCGCCAGGCAAAGGGGGCATGCGTTTCTGGTGTTGTCCCTGGGAGCGCTGCCCCTCAGGCCAACCAATTCGCACCACCCTCTGTGTCCACACCACGTGAGGTTCCCCCGACAACCATCAATGTGACACCCCTGCTGGAGCCAAGCTTCATCACCCCGATGGCTCCGTCATCCACCAATCAAGGTAGGTCTCACTTTGGGCACATTAATATTTTGCCGGAGTTGTTGATTCCAAACTGTGATAGGCCTGATATTGAGTTACAGCCACCGCAGGTCCCCACCGCTATGCCAAACTTCTGCATACAGGGGCAACCCTTCCCTAATCCGGAGTCACTGATTAATGCAGAGACACTGTCAAATCAACAGCTGAACTTCAGGGCGGAGACTATAAGTTTCCATGTAAAGCAAGCAGTGAGGGAAAAAATCCATCGTGGGGAATTTATAGACATGAGGTCCCTATTGCCATCAGAGAACCAGGCAGCACAGGAGAGTTCCAACTCCACAATGGAGCTTGACATTTCAGGACAGGTAGTTTTTAAACCCAAGCAGCAGTCTGTCCATCAGTTAAACATTGGGGCTTGGACATCTGCTTTCCTGACCTATATCAGCGTGGTAATAGAGCATCAGGCGGATGTAAATAAGATCCAACAAATGCTCTCGTACATGGAGACGATCCGCGGTGCCGCCTGACGATTTGGCGGTGACTGCTGGTCTCAGTACGATGTCCAGTTTAGGCAAAAAATGGAGAGGGATCCATCTCGGTCATGGGGTGCCATCGACGGACAGCTGTGGCTGCAGTTAATGCTCCCCAGCCACAAACAGCAGGCATTTGCCTACCCAGCCAGATCCTCCACCTACACTCAGCAGCGAACGGAGGTATGTAGAAACTTCAATCGCTGCACTTGCGATAAGGGTCAGAAGTGCCGTTATGCACACAGGTGCTCGGCATGTAACATAGGCGGGCATGGCGCCACGTCTTGTTTTCGTGGCAAAAGGAACACAGTCACCACCACGCAAACTCTTAAGTGTCAACCTACCCTGCCAGGGAGAGCTATTTCACACTGCCCCAACTCCAATTAACATCGCTTGCTTGGAACAATGGTTGAGGCATTATAAGTTGTGCAATCCAGCAGCAGCTCAGTTACTACAGCAGGGTTTCAGTAAGGGTTTCAGCTTAAACTATGAAGGGCTACGGGTCATTCGGGACGCCGTCAACCTTAAATCTGCCAGGGAACAGCCACTAATAGTGGAACAAAAGCTGCAAAAAGAAATTCTGTTGGGTCGCATGGCAGGCCCATTTCCGTACAGACCAGTGCACTCTCTTATAGTTTCCCCGATCGGCTTGGTGCCTAAGAAAGTTGATTCATCAGTTCATGGGGAGGCTGCCTTCCGCCTCATCCATCATTTATCGCATCCTCAAGGCTCATCAATCAATGATTTTATACCACAGGAAGCATGTACAGTGCAGTACACCAGTTTCGACCAGTTTGTAGCCATGATTCAAAGCTTGGGCAGGGGTGCGTACATGTCAAAATTCGACGTCAAATCAGCCTTTCGTCTCCTGCCTGTGGTACCATCTGACTTTCAGCTACTCGGCATTCAGTTTCAGGAACAATTTTACATTGATAAATGTCTTCCCTTTGGCTGTTCCATTTCTTGTGCCCTATTTCAGCACTTTCATTGAATGGGCTATCAAGGCCACTACACGCAGCCAGGACATCGCTCATTACCTTGATGATTTTATCCTGGCGGCAGTGGACCTAAGCAAATGCTCCAACATGCTTAACACCTCTTTGCAACTGGCTGATAATTTGGGTGTGCCTATCGCTCACCAGAAGACCGTACAACCTACCGTACAACTTGTCTTACATTTCTGGGCCTCACCATAGACACGGCTTGGGGTGAAATCAGGATACCTGAGGACAAGATAGCACAACTGGTCCATCAGCTGTCGCAGCTGGTAGAGTCACCATCCAAGAAAGTTACACTGCATACGCTGCAGTCAATAGTGGGAAGCTAAACTTTGTATGCAAGGCAATTCCCATGGGTCGTCCATTCTTGCGGCATCTCATTGACGCACAAAGAGGGGCACGCAAGCCACACCACACGATACGGGTATCAGCGGGTATGCGTGAAGACCTAAACCTGTGGCTTCAGTTCCTTGCCAGGCACAATGGCACAACCTTATTCTTGGAACAGGGTTGGGTTACAACCCCAATACTCCAACTTTATACAGATGCAGCTGGCGCTCAGGGTTGGGGTGCATATTTCCAAGGTCATTGGGCCAATGCCAAGTGGCCAGATCTATGGATACAACAAGGATGGGTGAAAGACATTACGTGCTTAGAGCTATTTCCTATAGTTGTGGCATTGCGCATATGGGGCAGCAGTCTGGCCAACAAAAGGGTACTAATGTTCTGTGACAACCAGGCCGTGGTGAGTATTATCAACAGGCACACTGCCAAAGGGGAAAGGGTAATGAAACTGCTAAGGCGAATGGTCCTCATATGCTTGCAAAACAACATACACTTCAAAGCACGGTATAAATCAACTCTGGCCAACATAATAGCAGACGCTCTTTCGAGATTTCAGTGGTCACGGTTTCGAGCAGCACCCCCACAGGCGGATCAACAGGCCTCAGGAATCCCAGCGGACATCTGGCTCATCTAACAGTGGAAGCAAACAGTCTAGTAGCAAACTCGATGGCAGCAAACACTTGGAGGACTTATGAGTCGGCGGTACAGTCACTGCGGCTATTTCGGGCGGTGTACTCCCTGCCTGACATATGGCCTGTACCTTTAGATCATATGCTTCATTTTATAGCTTATCTCTCATTATCAGCTAGGTCTCCCAGCACGGCCCGTTCTTACATTTCAGCATTATCCTCCATACACAAGCTCAATTCCTTGCAGTGCATGTCTAACCACTTCCTAGTGCAGAAAGCCATTGTAGGGATGGCCAGGAGATCGAGGCAGCCAGATACACGTCAGCCGATTACACTCTATCTGCTAACTCGCATTGTGCAACTCCTCCCCACGGTATGTAGGTCTTCATATGAAGCTTCTATGTTTTCAGCGGCGTACCTGCTAACATTTTTTGGGTTTTTCAGGGTAAGTGAGGTAGTCGCCGGTTCAATCAGCGACTCATCACAGCGGCGTTGTTGCTGAATGACCTGTCTTTTGCTAGCGACCAATCCTACGTTGAGGTGGTCCTATGGGCCTCCAAAACAGATCAACAAGGCCGCGGCACACGCATCGCCATTCAAGCAGTCCCTCAGTCCATACTGTGCCCCGTCAAAGCTTTGACACGATTTTTGGCAGTGCGACTGCGTACAGACGGGTATTTCTTTATTCACACTAATTCCGTCCTTTAACAAGATTTCAGTTTCAGGCAGTGCTCAGGAAGACGCTAGCGGCAGCAAACCAACCCATCAATATTAATCTTTACTCTTCGCATTCATTTCAGATAGGGGCAGCAACCGCAGCAGCGTTGCAAGGAATTCCGGCAGTTCAGATTCAGGAATTTGGCCGCTGGCGATCGAATGCCTACCAGGCGTATATCCGTATCCCCCAGCTAAGCATACAAATCTAATTTAAAATTACGGGTTGCAGGACCATCGTGGGTGATTGGCTCAAGTTGTATGGCGAGGCTACAACAACACCTCGGGCCACAGCGAAGTAGCCTGGGCTTTGCCGGGGGGGTCATCTGGTCGGCCAAGGGGGACCTCAGGTGGTCAGAACTATGCAGCAAGGTGGACGGGCTAATAAGGGCGAGGGGCCCATGCAGGTCGTTTATTTTGATCCACCTTGGTTCCAACGACCTGTGTGAGGTCCCTGCCAAAGCCCTGTATGATGTCATGTACCAAGACTTGTTGTACATTCGCCTGCGTTGCCCGGCTGCCACGATCATCTTGTGGCAGATGCTACCTCGGCTCGAGTGGCGTGGAGCTATTGATCTCCGCGCCCTCGAGCTGAAGAGAAAGAAACCTAACTAAGCCAGGTATGGACGCCCAACATCTGGCCATCCTGGCAACGTTAAAACGTTAAAACCTTTTCTGAGTCCTCTCCCCTTCTCCCACCTTTAACTCTTTAACTCGTTGTGGATGGCAGCCCCGCTCGCTGTCCGGCAGTGGGCAGCGTGCAGGCCTGTTGGCATGGTGCCGACGGGACTAAACACTATATCTGCTTAAAAGGGGGATACTTGGCTTCTGCTTTCACAGTGGCAGCCCAAACCTTCCTGCCTGCTGTCTCCGCAGGAGGAAGTACAAAAGTTTCCAATGCCTTATCAGCCTGCTTTTCCTGCCTGCTGTCTCCGCGGGAGGATATACAAGGTTTCCAATGCCTTATCAGCCTGCTTTTCCTGCCTGCTGTCTCCGCGGGAGGAAGTACAAAGTTTGCAATGCCTTACCTGCCTGCTGTCTCCGCGGGAGGAAGTGCAAACTTGCCTATGCCTTACCTGCCTGCTGTCTCCGCGGGAGGAGGGCTGCAAATAGCTAATCTATATATCCGGTCCCGTCGGCGCCATCCACACCGCGCTCATTGTCATCCACACTTCTGCGTCGTGTAGTCTTTCATTTGGTAGACATATCATCTTAATGCCATCCTCATCAGCCGCATCTTATCGTTATTACAGGCTAAAGGTCTGCATATAATGAATTGGAGCGACATTTATGACGTCATCCTCATATATGGTATGATCTTCCCCAGGACTATCATCAATGCCTATTGGCCTCAATGAGGTAAAGGAGCCAGGTCTTCATCAGTGTACAAAGTGAACGCACTCACCACTGACTGGGAACCAACTTGTGAATGTCCTCTTGTGTAGTGGCTCATTTGCATAGTCAGATTCACTGTTCTTATGGACTGCTGATTGTTAACAAACCTTGAAACATTTGTCCCACTACATAATAATATTATATTTGCAGAAGTAAAAGTTCAACACTGATTCTCGTTGCTGTTTGTGTGTCAAAAATACAGTTACATCTGTGGTATAATTTCACAGCTTCAGTCATTGGAAACAATATGTGCCAAGTTGGTAAGCTTTATTGGTGATTAGGCAACATTGTCAGCTTGTACCATTCACATTTTATCTGTTAAAATGCTGTCTCCAAAATTGATACCAAAAAAGGTAAACATACTTTACAATAATGAATAATAAATCATAAATAACGTACAAAACTTAACTTTAAAGAAAAGAAGAGACAGTTACTACTACTCAAAACTGAATATAAATCACATGTTAAGTGGCCAACTAAACACAATATCAAATTTACATGTATAAACAAAGACCACACTAAAATGAAAAAGCCAACTGCACGTGCACCAGGCGCACACCACGACTCTAGCATGTAACCCGCGCTAAACATCAACTGAATTACACCATACGGCCATGCCTCTACCTAAACTACTGCAGGATAACACATGTACTGGACTCTCAACAATCAAATGAAGGTAACACTCTGCCTTATAATTCTACTTTTTGTTAGCTCTCCATCTCTACTTTCACCTTACAAACTTAAAAATCTTCTCCATGTACAAATTGATAAACACAACACCTGTCCATTCATAACAGTACAGACCCAATACCCACCATGAAGCACGATACAATCAAAAATTTATCTTCAAACTGTCAAGGCCTGAATAATAAGCGTAAGCGCACAGACGTTTTTCGCCATCTAAAAGCAAAAGAGCACATATATATTGTATCCAAGATACTCACTTTACAAAAGAACTGGAAATCAAAATTAAAGAAGAATGGGGATAAAAATACTGTGGGTTTTTTTGTGGTTTCTTTTTTAACTTTTATTTTATTTTATTTTTTATTCATTCAAAGTCAGTAGATACAAATATACAAAGTACATGATGCAACAGAACTTGTACACAATAAAACAGAAATTCATATGGGTTGGCATTACACATATTGGAATCTTCATTGAACCGGGAATGTGTGCAGTAGAGATGACCATTTTCTGTCAAATTGTCATGTTTTGATTCTTATTGGCAATAAACTTTTCTGTCTTGAAAATATCACTTAATATTTTTACAAATGCATCCAGTGATAACTTATTTTTTTTTAATACTTGATACATGGATGTATTTTTTTACTGGCAAGAAGTATATGGTTCATAAGGTCGTTATTATTTCCGCCAATTAAGACTGTATATTTTGTCAGGGTAAAATTTTCTGATGATTTATCTTTAATATATTCTTTCAGTTTCAACCAGAGTGTTTTCACACACTCACATTCCCAATAAACATGTATCAAATTTTTTTGACATTAACTTACAAAATGAGCAAAGTTCATCATCTAATTTCATTCTCGATAATTCTTTTTTTGTGTAAACAATATTGTGGATAAATTTAAACTGGAAGTCAATCAGTTAAGTATCTTTTGTACATCTTCTATATTTGTTGAAAATATCTTGCCATGGAATTGCAAAATCAAAGATATTTTGCCATTTTTCACATGTTGAAGGTAGGTTTTCAGTACTTATAAGTTTATCACAGAAATATCTGGATCTCTTTGGTGTTGAAAGTAACTCTATCAGTGATGTGTTAAGATAATGATTATGAACAATCAATAAATTATTTCTTAGATTTTTTTTCCATTTTTGGGGTATATTTGAAAGAACCTGATAATAGTCAAGAATTGTGCCTTTAATTTTGTAAGTTTTCTTAAGTTCACTAAATGACAAAATACCTTGATCATTACACAAGTATCTTATAGAGTGAATACCTTT
Organism: Haliotis rubra; assembly: GCF_003918875.1. NCBI lineage: Eukaryota > Metazoa > Mollusca > Gastropoda > Lepetellida > Haliotidae > Haliotis > Haliotis rubra. Next base: position 56,700 of record NW_025765502.1, read on the forward strand.
GAGATGCCAATGTCTTATAATGAAATTACTATTTTGGAATTGATGATTGAACCAAAGGGGTTCAAATAAGATTTGATCAATATCTGTAAAATCAGTTTTATGTGTTTTATAAAATATTCCCCATGCAGCCAATACATCTTTCCAATAGGGATTCGTAATATTGAATGGAAAGATACTAGGGCTAGTACTGCTTTTATTTTGAAGATATTTTTGTAAAACTGACAGTTTTAAAGACTTTATGAATACATCTACATTAACCATTCTGAGTCCCTCTTCTTCATATTTTCTAATAAGTGTCGTTCGCTTTATCTAATCACGCTTATCATTCCAGATGAATTTATAAAATATATTGTTAAATTTGTCAATGAATTCCTTTGGAGGATTTGGGAGTTCAGTGAATATATGCACCAATGATGAAAGTGCTAAAGTTTTGATAAGTTATTTTCCCTATTAATGTCAACTTTCTTTTCCTCCAATTCCCTAGAGTTCTATTAATAATTTCTAGTCTTTTTCTTGTATTAATTACCCAAAGGTTATTTAAATTAGGATTAAGCCTTATTCCTAGAATATCAAAATCCCCATTATGCCAATCAAGCCTAAGATCCTGGCATAAAATCATGCTATTACCTGCCATTGATCCTATCCACACTGCTTTAGTTTTATCTATATTTATTCTCTACAAGAGGTGTCAACAATAGTCACATGATTCGGTACAAATCACATGATCAGTGACCGTATTACTCATGCGGCTATAAAGCATATAATTGACATCCTCAAATGGTAGTCATATATAAATACAGCATTCAGAAAAAGTCTTAAATTTGATAGAGATATTTATGTGTAATAGATGTTGTTTCATTAGACGGTGACATCAAATGCATTGTCACTATCCATGAGGTAGCGAATGTCAACAAAAGTCACATGATCGCGGACCCACGTGGGTCTAAAAATAGACTTGTAAACAAACTGCTCATGAGAGCTGTGAAGACAGTGTATATTGATAAATATCCATAGCAATAGTCTTCCGATTGCTAATCTTCGATAGGGAATATTGTTATATAGTCGTTCAGTCTTATGAATTCTTGTAAAGGTATAAAGAGAGAAGAAAGAACACAGTGCACGGTTTTCACAAACAGTTGAGAGTTAGTATCACACAATGCGACAAGCTCTTACAATGATGCTTGATCAATGTCATCCTCAAGTTTCACTGTTTTCCAAGGTCGATCTGAGGTTTTTCTACACTGGAGTATAATTTCAATTCCCTTTTCCTGAATATCGCGTTTGAACCATGTATTTCTGCCTCAATTTGTATGCTAAGTTGGCTAGTTTTCCACAAATCTTCTTAAAGGGAACTGGGAGGTCAGTGCGGATAGACACATGTCTCTCTCACAGTATGGCACTCTTATTCAATAACAGCTTGCCTGTCACACATGTTGACAAATTTGACCACTATAGTTTTTGGAGAAGCAGCTGTACGAGGATTTGTACTCTTGATGCGGCAGCCTATGAATATTCACAATGTTTATGTCACGCGCATGCGATATTCCCAGATCCTTGAAAAGATCTCTACGAGCAGATTCTGGGTCTCGTTCGTCGGGTATACCATAGATCAGCAAGTTATTCTTGTGAAAATAAAGCTCTTGTGTCATTAGTTTAGTTTCAGTGTCTTTTCGTAACTGGTCCATTTCGTCTCTGAGCATTTGAATCTCAGCTTTGTTTGTCATTAATCTGTTCCGAGTTAAACTCTACTGATCAGAGAATATCATCCGTTTTGGATTGCAACTTTGCTACTTCGACATTCACTTTATCATTTTTCGAAGTGAATTCATTTGTTTGTTTCTGCAATTAATCTCAATAAACAATAAAGTAGTCTAGTCTTGCATGTTTGACGGGGTTTTTCTGTCTCCATGTGTAGCTCTTGCTATCTAGGTTTTGTTTTCTCCATGGGTCTATTAGATCATTTTCTTCCATAAATTCTAACCAGGTTTCTCTAGCTTTTGCATTATTAATGTTTTTATAGTTGAAATATTCAGTTTTAAATCTTGTACAAAGTTCCAATCACCACATATGGAGAAGCTGTCGGATTGTAACTCAGCGATAATTGAGATGATTTCATGGTAAAATTCTGGAGTATCGGTTTTTTATTATAATACTTACTCCTAATATCATGAGTTCTTTTCAATTTGCCCATACTAGCCAAACTTACAAAATACACGAAATTTGTTACCCCGAAACCGGGAAACAAACGTAAAGATTTTCCCAGCCATATGGGTCTAGCGCTACACTGCGCTGCGCTCGGGGCAACACACCACTCGTCCGTGGCGGGTGACGTCACGCTCCAGATGACGTCACGATCTCTATAAATATGAGCGCTAACCATGCAACTTCCTCAATGTCTAAACCATAACCTGTAACCCTACCACTCCTAGAGGCCCGTCCTTGTTAGAACTTTGCTCAACACTCGGAAAATAAGTTTCCCAATGTGGGGAAGGAGGGTGGGAATTATGATATTCAATCAATCAATCAATCAATGCTTTATTGTTTTCAAGGCCATATGACCCATAATACATTGTTACATTTTTTGTTCATTAATTGCCAGCATGAGTTTCAAAGATCAAAGATATTCTCCTCTTATGCGAAACACATTATACAGATATTTTCCCAGCATAAACAAGTGGGTACAATCAGTAGAAATCAATAATGATTTTAAATTATCGATATTTTTGGTATGAGTGGATATACATGGAACATCATTACGAAATTCTTTGTACAGAGGACAATGATATATAATGTGACATTCATCTTCGGTAACTTTACAAAGAGAACACATAGAATCTTTATCTTGATAATCACTTAAGTCTTTTCTAATACACTGTATGCCTAATCGGTTGAAGCAACATCTAAATAAGAGAAGCGCTTTTCTATATTTGATATCTTTAACATTGTATATGTACAATTCTGGAGAAAGTGAATGTTTTATAAAAGAGTAGAATTGTAATGACGTTCTATCAGATAGCTCAGAATGCCAATCTTGCCTGGCGCAGTCAATCACTCTTTCTTTAAAAATATTTAAAACATATCAATATCCCTACCCCTTGTTGAATCCATACATGGCCAAACCCATAAGTAAATAATAGATGCATTATATTAGTTGCCCAATTAGACCGTTTTCTATTACACAATTGTTTCATCATAAGATACGATTGGTGAGGATATCTATATGACGGCATGGTGATTAATTTCAGCCAATATCTTATACAATTCTTGTATGATTTCACATATAATGGATATCTCCCACACTCACCATACAAAGCAGCATTAGGAAATGACTTACTAACATTTAATAAATATCTGCAAAATGATCGGTGAACAATTTCTAGCTGCTTCATTTCCTTGAATCCCCATATTTCGCTACCATACATTAAAATCGGTACAATTTTCGCATCGAATATCTTAAAGGCATCTGTAATATCTATATTATATTTGCGAATAAGACATTTCAAAGGGAATAAGGCTTTGTTTGCTTGTTGCGATAAACGGTACAGGCTCTTGTCCATACAAGCTTAGGGGTCATCATGATACCCAAATATTTATATGCATTAACTACTTCTATTTGTTCATCATTATAAGTCCACTTTTCATATCGTGATAATGGTCCCCCGTTTCTGAAGACAATCACTTTTGTTTTGTCGAGATTGATCTCCATGCCCCATTTCAAACAATAATTATGTAGGAAATCTAGCTGTTTTGTAACTTCAGAGGGGTATCAGCCACTAATACTAGATCATCTGCAAATAGTAATGATAACACATTATACATTTCCTCTGATATAAATACACCATTGTCAAAGTTTGACTCATTGTTTCCGAGTTCCTTGATAAATATCGAAAACAACAGGGGCTAAGAGCACAACCTTGTCTAACTCCTGTAGAGCAAACAAAATAATCAGATAATTTATTTCCACCAATAACAACTGCAGACTTCACCTTATTGTACAAATCTTTGAGAATATTAAATATATTTCCATGTATACCATTATTTAAAAGGAGAAATAAAAGCTTTTGTCTATTAACCATATCGAAAGCCTTTTTGAAATCAACGTATGCACAGTAAAACCTTCCTTGTTTTCTTGTTGTATACTTTTGGATAATAGATTGCAGGATAAAAATGTTATCTATTGTCGAATGGAGTTTTCTGAAACCACCCTGATATTCTCCGATAAGGCAATTACTCTCAATGTAATCATCTATTCAGCCTGTTAATTATATTTGTAAACAGCTTGCTCATAGTATTAAGCAAGGAAATGCCTCTATAGTTGTTAGGTTCGTTAGGATTACCCTTCTTATAAATAGGCATTATTATTGCAGTACTCCAAGCTTCAGGGAACTCCCTTTATCTAGAATGCGATTAAAGAGAAGAACAAGATATGGGGAAATAAATTCCTTAATAATCTTGAAAATTCTGATGGTATTCCATCATTACCCGGCGTTTTATTTGGTTTTCGATCTATCTATTGCTGCCTCTACTTCACATATAGTTATAACATCTGATAGATCATTGTCACCACATTTGCTACAATTATGACAATCATGTTCATTAACAAAAGTTTCAATATAGTCATCAAACACACTGTCGCCATTCATGTTTAACATAGGGTTCAATAAATCTTTAAAATACGAATGCCACATTTCTGCAGATATATTACAGTTATTATTTGATTTAGGTGAATATTTCTTAACAAGACTCCAAAAGCTTTTATAATCATTACCTTGGATGCTTCAGTTAACGTTTTGGAGACACTTTCACAAAATAACCTTTGTTTCCTTTTACACAGCTGTTTAAACCCTTTTCTGCTTTGATCATATACACTAAAAGTAGCTGTAGATGGATATTGTCTAAGATGATCTAAATATTTATATTTGGTTTTCTTAGCCAACTGGCATTCTAAATCAAACCACTCTGGCTGTTTTCTTTTATGATTCTTACTTCTTGTAAGCATAGACTTTCCACTGTAGTGTAGTATATCTACCAGACTACCTGCAGCTCTCTCAATGTCATCATTAGAGACATATTCCATAAACTTACTGAGACTATTACATGAATAATCTGATTTTAAAATTATCAGTAAATTCTTCTCTATATTCACCTTTCCATCTATAAAATAACCTGTCAGCATATTGTGGTACAGTAGACCACACCCTCACATCTCTCTCACTGAAAAGGTTAATGGTCAGTGTTAGAGGGAGATGGTCTGACTCTTCATGCTGATATAACGTTAAAATCAGTCACAGTTGGGTACAAGCAAGATGACACGCATATGTAGTCAGGAGTACTGAATCCATTTGGACCAATATAGGTAAAGTCACCAGACGCATTAGACCATCTTCCATTTAGTATATTGATATTAAATAGTCTGCATAAGTCTAAAAACTGCTTCCCATAATTATTGACAACATTGTCCTTGTTAACACGGGTGGAGGGGTGTTGAGGTGGCATCATTACATAAAATCTTCAAGAGGCAGGAAGTCGATACTGTCATCTTCGATATGATCCAGCTCGTTACCAGTTCTGGCGTTTAAATCACCACATAGCAAGATGTCACTGTCTGGATAGTCAGTCTTGAGGTCAGCCAGACGAGCTCCAAGAGTCTCTATTCCATCACAGTAGTCGCTCGTTTCTGGCTGAAATGTAGATGAACAGCAGTATCACTACAGAATTATTTATGTTAGGTATTTTACTGATAAAACAAACACAGTCGCTCCAGTGGGGCTTGACTCTAGAAAATAGATCACTTAGTGTGCCTGAAAGGTATACAGCGACACCACCACTATACCTTCCAAAGTGTTTTACTTTAGGGCGCACCGACTGAAAACATTTATATGATATAAACGCATTTACAAAATCCTCAGTGTTCTTTGCCCAAGTTTCTAATAAACATATGATATCGAATTTATTTAAGAAGGTAATGAAATCAGGGTTACTTAACTTATTATGTAACCCATTGACGTTCCATGATACCAGGGAAGTACAGGACGCATCAGTTGTTTGGTTCTTAGGGTTTGGAAATTGAGGTGAAACGTCCGTAATATCATCTTGAGGTTCAGGGTCAAGGCCGTTGTCCTATTTGCTGGTAACGGGTCCCGAGGGTGGGTCTGGAGGCACCTCTACACCGTGCTATGTTACGGTTAACGTCATCGCACCTGTATGTCACCTTCTCAATGACCAGTTTATCCTCAACTAGGTACGCAGCCTTCCCTTCCTCTCGTGCTTGTACCATGAAAGGGATTAAAAGTTTTCTTATAGCACGAGTGCGATGACTGAAATCTTGTGAGACTCTGTGTGTTTTACTGTCTTTAAGACATGTCCTAGCTGCAGCAAGAACAGTGTCTTTATCGTCTCGACTTACAAACTTTGCTATGATTGGTGCCGGTGAAGTTTTAGTTTTAAGTCTATGGACGGTGTCGAACATTATAGAAGAAGCGTCTGGTATCTCAAGTGTATCCGATATGAAATCTCGAATATGGATCTGGATTATGATATTACTCATAAGTATTTCATTAAAACAGGAGTAACTATGGAATTCCCCCTTTTTATTACAATACTTACTCCTAATATCATGAGACTTTGTCATAGCGGACGGCGGGAACCGAGCCTCGTCCTGACAAGTCGCCGATATAAGGAGAGGTATTGTAAAGCGATGGAAAATCCCTGCGGTCATGCCGACCTAGGTCAGGTCGACCCGGCCTTGACATTGCCACCCACGTGGGGGCGGGTCAGCCAGACCTGGTAGGAGTTGCCTCCCTTAGAACATACGGAACTTCAGTGCACAATAATAGAGAAAGAAAATTTACTCACCTTTGGCTTGTAAATCTTCAAGATGGTCGGTCTGACCGTTACCATGACTTCCACCCCGTGAAGGGTATACAGAAGTTTCTTCTCCAATCCCCGTTAAGGGAAAATGACATTTATGGCACTAAGGAGCACAATGTTATTGGTATCCATAAAAACAGCCCATATAACATTACTATAACCACACTAACTCTGCAACCACAGCGCAATATACTCAATATTGCGGGAGGACAAATATTCCAAACTCACAGAAATATCGACATCGTCATTAACAGATCGATAGATTCTGTGCTACTGCGAGGGGAAGACGTTTACACCCGTTTTGCTATGTAGCAACGTTTCTGATATAAAATCTTGCAAACGTGGAAGGTTGTCTCCAGTAAGCCGCCCTCATAATAGCATCTAAAGAGACTGAGGAGGCGAATGCTAGTGAGGCCGAGATAGCCCTTAGTTCGTGTGATTTCACACTACTAGAGGTCAGCAGGTCGGATTTACCTGCCTGATCATAGGCTACCCTGACTGTGGCCGTAATCCACTTAGAGAAAGAGGCTACCGCAATTACAAACCCTAGTTTCACAAATAGTTCCTGAATCTGCTGACTCTGTGAAGCACAGAGGAGATTCGACCTGGCAGGACTCAGGGAATCGTCCAGGTAAGCATGAAACTGGAGACCCAGGCAATGGAGCCTTGCTACCACTGCTTTCATGACTCGGGTGAATACGTAGGGGGCTGAGGCTAGACCGAACGGAAGAGCATGGAACTCGTACACGCGATCCTCGAACACATACCAGAGGTATTTTCTCGACGTTTTGTGAATAGGAATGTGAAGATAGGCGTCTATTGAAACAGCCCAGTCGCCTTGATTTAGAGAGGTTCTTATGGAAGTGAGAGTTTCCATTTTGAATGCCTCTACTAGCGTGTACTTGTTCAGGTGAGACAGGTCTAATACTGGCCTCCAGTCTCCGTTTCTTTTGGGGACTAGGAACAGTCGGGAGTAAAATCCCAGCCCGGTATTCGGGAGGGGAAAGATCGCCCCTTTTCAGAGAAACTCCCTTATCATTTGACGCAACGACGACAATTGATTTTTGTCCCGGGGGAGGGCAGACAGAGGAGGGTGGCATGTTAGCGGCGGGTAGGTACGCCGTGAAACTGAATGCAGTATCCGACCCTTAGTACGGAATGTACCCAAGGGTCGAGCGTCTCCTCTTCCCATGCTGGTAGGAAGTGTGACAACCTGCCATGTATAGGGAATTCTGCCCCTGATACGGAGGCCTGACTGGGTACCGGGTGCCGAGTGGACACCGGTATCGGAGGCTCCCTGTGGAGCTCCGTGGACCTGTCTCTTTGGGGGAAGGAGTCAGGAACGACCTGTGGCCTTCCCTGCTGGCCCCAGACCCTTAGGTCCGCCTTACTTGACTCGCCGCCCTTGGGTGGCTCTGTTGGAGGACTGCTTCATCCCCCTTTTCCGATTCGGTCGGTGTCATTTAGCACCAGTCGGAACGGAGGTGGCGGCAGTTTGGGGAGGAGGTACAGTCAATTCCCCACGGAAAGAGACGGAGGCTGACGGGTGTACAGCGCGTCGTCCTTCCGCCTGTCCGCCAGCTGCTTCATTCGGTCAGGGAGACCCGTGCCGAAGAGTTGCCGGCTCTCAACGGGGGCACACCTAAACTGCACCCTTGTCTGCTCGTCATAAGAGCAAGCAGCCAAGGACGCGTCCCGCCTCGTTAGCAGGAGACCGGCCATGAGGTGCCCTTGCAAGCGTGACAGATGTGACAACGCAGTCAGAGCCGATGTCATCCACGCTTGCAAGGGAGGTGTGTCCGCCCCCGAGTCCTTAGGCAGGGCCAGGAAGGTCCCACCGAGAAGCCAGAAGAGATGTGAAATCACCCCAAAAGAGTGGCGGCACATCTCCTCCCAGCTCCTCAGGTTTTCCGAAGCTATCAGCAATTTTGCTGGGTCCGCCGCGGGAAAACGTGAGAGGAACTCAGGGGTCACGTCGGGAGCTGACACGGAGAATGGCTCCGACCCGTCCGGCGCAAAGCAAAGAGTATGTGCCCGGACCGTAAATGCGAGGGGATTTACGGGTGGGCATTTTACCCGTCTTCATGGATCTACCGTCCTCCGGCAGGTCTGAATTTCCCGATCCTCGGATCAGGTCATTCAGCTCCGTCCATATCTCATCCAAGTCCCTAGAGAAGGGTAGGGAGAGGGAGGACGTAGGCGTACGCGTTCCCCTACTCACCTGAGCGGGAGTCAGGAAAGGCGTGGCCTCCTGCCGTGGGGGGTCCCAGTTCCCGAAGGATTTGCCGTCCGATTGCACTGACCGGAGGAAATCCTTCAGGGAGAGGATGGATTCGGTGAAGGAATAATCCCCCACTGCGCTTCCCTCCACCACCTTGGAGGGGGTGGATGGACCCCTAAGGACAGTCAGGTTAGGCCCAGTGGGTCCTTCCCGACTGCCCTGGACGGTAGAGGAGGGTCCCACCCTAGGGTGAGAATCCTCCTCGTACAGGATGCTCGAGTCCACGGACGAGGAGTCATCCGGGTCTGAGTCCACGTCCATGGGACGCTGCCCGTCCCCTTGGGGCAAACCTAGCGGGACTGTCGGGGCCTGCACGGTCGTCGCACCCGTGTCTCGCCTAACAACCTGAGCAAAGGTCGGGGATGGGTCCCTTGGAGCTGAAAGGGCCTGGGGGAAGCTTCCAGTGGTCGCTACCCCACTAGGCACATTCTGCTGTCCCCCTTGAATAGGGGGACCCCGTAGAGAAGACAGAACCTGCTCCAGAAGCAAACTTTGCCTCTGGATGGCCTGCCACATCTCTGCGGGAGCAGGAGTGTCCTGGCCGGGACCCGGGGTAGCCATACCCTGGCCGGCACCCACCGCAGGACCGGCTGGGACCTGACCCGTAACCAGGTCGGCCCACGAGGCTGAAGGCTCGGTGTCCCGTTGGGATACACCGACCCCAATCCCGTCGGTTCTGTAGGGACGTTCGGGAACTATCTGGGCCGTCGACTCCAGACCCAGGGGTCTGACGAAGCCGGCACCTGGGAACTCGGGCCGACCTCAACCCCAAGGGTGATGTCAGACACAGGAAAGTCGGGGATGTCAGTGACGTCCGGGATGAATCCGGAGGTCCTGGGCAGCGGGGAGGTGGCCCTGAGGGCCCCTACTCCCGCCACCATGTCGGAGTAAGACTGGTGGTCCATCGCCGACGACGAAGAGCTCCCGTTGGAGAGACGGCGTTCGGAAAGTCGCTTGGAACGAAGCTCCCGTTTCCGTGACGCCTTTCGAACGCGCCTCTCCAAATGGGTCCACTGCTCCGGTGTCCAATCCTTGCACACAGCACAAGGCGACGACCGAGAGGAGTGGCGGCATGCCAAACATAAGGGGTGCAGATCATCTGCCTTCAGATTAATCCCGCACCCCCGAGCTTCCACACCAAAACACTTCAAAGAAGTACGTGACATGATTCTTTGACCAATAGAGCAAACTGGGCTGCTAGGGTACTATTCCAGTGGTGTGCTCCGTAGCAGCCAAAATTGAAAAGAGGAAGTTGCATGGTTAGCGCTCGTATTTATAGAGATCGTGACGTCATCTGGAGCGTGACGTCACCCGCCACGGACGAGTGGTGTGTTGCCCCGAGCGCAGCGCAGTGTAGCGCTAGACCCATATGGCTGGGAAAATCTCTACGTTTGTTTCCCGGTTTCGGGGTAACAAATTTCGTGTATTTTGTAAGTTTGGCTAGTATGGGCAAATTGAAAAGAACTCATGATATTAGGAGTAAGTATTGTAATAAAAAACCGATACTCCAGAATTTTACCATGAAATCATCTCAATTATCGCTGAGTTACAATCCGACAGCTTCTCCATATGTGGTGATTGGAACTTTGTACAAGATTTAAAACTGAATATTTCAACTATAAAAACATTAATAATGCAAAAGCTAGAGAAACCTGGTTAGAATTATGGAAGAAAATGATCTAATAGACCCATGGAGAGAACAAAACCTAGATAGCAAGAGCTACACATGGAGACAGAAAATCCCCGTCAAACATGCAAGACTAGACTACTTTATTGTTTCCAAAAATCTCGAAAAGCTTAATCCACGATACCAGCATTGAAGCAGCATATAGTTCTGACAATTCAATAATTTGAATTAATCTAAAGATAAGCGAGATAGAAAGAGGCAAAAGTTACTAGAAATTCAACAAATTCTTTATTCTATGATAAAACATATATGGAAAAAAACAAAATACTGATAAATGAAATCAAAGAACAATACAAATCTTATGTAGACGAAACAGGGAAATATGTCTTCAAAGTAAACGATCAGCTATTCTTTGAAAAGCTTTTGTTAATGATCAGAGGACACACAGTAAATTCTTCATCCTATATAAAAAAAGAAAATAAGAAAATGCGCCAAACAATGTTGGTGTCCGATGAAGGAAAGACAATAATTGATTAATTTATATGATTATGTCATATTTTATTTCACCACATTGAAATTAGAAGCATATTATGTGGTTATCTCTATGTCATACATCATAAGCTGCCTTTTGATATTCTACATGACTATGTTGTGATAGGTTTATAAAAACATGTTTTTCTCGAAATGGTGTCGCAAGCAATTTTGGGAACTCATATCAATCACCCAACAATGACACTTATAGCAAACAGAAAAAATGGAACCATGTTTTTCCTGAATCCATACACAATAGTGATCACAATCAGTATTGGTTCAAAAAATTAACATGTAATTCCCACGGAATTACACAAGCCCCTGCACTAATCATTAACTATGCCAAATCACAGGATGTTGCCATCACAAATGCAACATTATTGAAGCACTGGGACACTGGACGTAACGCCAGTATACGATAAGAAACGCTCTATCAAGACATACTGCTCATAATCTCCATGATGATTTCTGGCCTGATAATGTCTTGTGCCATGAATGGATCCCTAGAAAAGCTTGGTACAACGAACATACACGTTCATGACCTTAACAACCATGCATAGTCTTCACTGGTGTCTTATTGCAAGGGTGCTTCGCATTGCCACTTGGAATGTTCGTGGAGCTCAGAACTGTCTTGCTGACATTGAAGTCAAGCTAGATAACAGTGATGTCATGGCTGTGAGTGAACACTGGCTAGACCCATCTCAGTGTCATGTCCTTGAGACTCTACACAATGACTTTAAGGTGTTTACTATATTCCATGTAGAACACTCCTCAAAACGAGGTGCAGGTGGTGTTGCTCTATTTGTGAGAAAGAGTATGCTTCAGAGTATCGGTAGTGTAGATATAGATGTAAGCAACCATATCATTGGTGCTAAATTAATCAGAAACAGTACACCCCTCAACATTATTGGTGTCCGTCTACCGTCATCAAACGTCCTAGACAGTGTGTACTTTGATGTCATGTATGGTATGCTAGACTTGTATGACAAATTCTCTCAACTTGGTACAACTATCTTACTCAGTGATTTTAATGACAGTATCTGTGTACATGATTCCTTAAAAGGTAGGGCAAAGACTCTAGCACTCGCTCTCGCAGCACGAAACCTTATTTCAGTTGTACCACTAGATAGCAGTTGTACATACACAATTAGGAGTAAATGCGGCACTGTTAGAAGTATGATTGACTGTGTGTTCATAGACCTTGAACTTCGCTCTAGTGTTGTCCCATATTCTGTCTGATCACAGCCCTGTCTTAGTATGTTTCAATATGGACGCTGATAATGTAAGTTATCATGGTGAACGTCCAAAATGGGGGAAAGCAAATTGTACTGATTTTATGCTATATCGGTATGAAACCAAAAATGTCTTTAGAAATGTACACTTTGATGTTTCCCATATTTCATCTCCTGATGAGTATCACAATAGTTATATCACAGAATGTCTACATGCTGCAACTATACTTGCAATTCCTACTTCCAAATTCCAAGCACAATTAAAGCCATACTGGGGGAAGTAGGAACTTAAAGAACATCATGATCATATGCATAATTGCCTAAAAAATTGGATTTCTAACGGCAAAGGCCACAGCTCAGATGACAAATATTTTATTGAATATAAACAAGCTAAACGTGCATTTCAAGGAAACCACCGTTCAGCTAAGCAACGTTACAGAAATGAAACCTTTGATGAAATTTACCAAGCAGCTGAGGTAGACATCCAAGAGTATTTCAGAGTTACAAAAAAGTTAAAATGTAAAAGAGAGGAAACACAGTCTCTAACTTATAACAGTGGCTCCTGTAACATGGAGGAAGGTGCGTGTAATCTCTTTGCCAGTTACTTCAGTGACTTGTCTGTACCTCAGGGTCCAGAATGCTTTGATGCTGGATTTACAGAGCACGTTGATAAGTTTGTAGAAGATGCTGTATAGAACCCTGTAAATGACGACAGTGATTCAGTCATTATCTCCCCGTTGAGGTAGAGATGAGGTACTAGTACTTGATACCGTAAAACGTCTTAAAAACAACAAATCTCCAGGTCCAGATGGTATCTCAAACGAGCATGTATAATATGCTGGTCGGTCTGTTATTGACCATATTGTATCACTATTTAATGCCATTGTATCATTTGAGTATGTACCAAATGCATTTACTATTGGTAATGTTTTACCAATTCACAAAGGAAATGGTAAAAGCAAGCATGACCCATGTAGTTTTAGAGGTATCACTCTTACATCTGTTCTCTCAAAACTTTTTGAAAGATTACTGCTTAAAAGAATTGAAACATTGACAAAAGCTGAAAACGATTTCCCTCACCCTCTCTAGTTTGGATTTAGGAAGGGTGCGGGGGTGGAAATGGCAGTGCTTACTCTAACTGAAAGTATTGCCAACTATGTCAAAAGAAATTATACCAGCCTTCCTTGATAATGAGAAAGCGTTTGACAGAGTTTGGTTGAATGGACTTTTCTATTAGCTTTATAATTTTGGAATTCGAGGTAAACTGTGGCGACTTATATACACTATTTACACATCAATGAAATCATGTGTTAGCACTGGTGGCTGTATTTCTAATGTATTTGATGTAAAACAGGGTGTAGGTCAGGGTCGTGTCTTATCAGCTTGGCTCTTCACTCTATATATGTTACAGGGAATGTGTGAAACCAGGGATTTCACGTAATCCCTGAAAGATTCAGTGATTTCGCGAAATCACTGTGACCCCCAGGGATTTCATGTATTCCCTGAAATTTCCAGGGATTTCATGAAATTATTGATTTTCATGGTGTTCCATTACACACATTCCCTGTTAGGATATCAGTGAATGTGTGAAATTAATGTTTGTAGCTTAAAACTTTACTGTTGAGTCTCATTTCATCCCTTAGTTCTTTGGAGTTGAAAACTTTGACAATTTACCGATGACACTTTTGGCTAATTACTTTCTTGAGTCGGGATACCAAGTTAATTTTCTCACGGCTTTACTGTTTAGTCTCATTTCATCCCTTAGGTCTTAGGAGTTGAAAACTTTGACTATTTACTGATGACACTAAGTCAAGCTAAGAGATGGAAATTACCGGGTTTCGATAATATTCCAGTTGATGTTTTGACAAATGACATCTGTATAGATTATCTTCATAAACTGTTTTCTACATGTTATGAGACTGGTCATGTACCCTCCAACTGGGCCCAGGGGATCATTACCCCTACCCCTAAGTCTGACAACCTGAGAGACCCAATGTCTTATCGCAGCATCACACTAGTGCATCTTATTGTTATGATTAATAATTTAATCAATATTCCTTTTGTAGTTTCAAAAGTTACAGACGTTGTTTTTAGCGATTTCGTTTATAAATGGAGACAGGACCTTTTACAAGTTGGTAGTTTAACTGGTAGGGGAGGTAATAAGTTACACATGTACTGTACTTTAAAGGTGGATATTTGCAGTGATTTTTATGTTAATTATAATGTCTCGCTCTATGAGAAAAGCAATAGCTTTGTTTAGATGTGCGGTAGCGCCGCTTAGAAATGAAACTGTAAAGATTTTATTGAAGATGAGTGTCATGTTTTATTGCATTGTCCTTTGTATGCTGATGAGCGATTGCAACTTTTTATCTAAATGTACAAGTCTTTTAGATGTTTTTCTTTGAAAATCTGGGTATGTTGAAAAAGTTAGTTTTCTTCTAGCTTGTCCAGGTGTATCGTTTTTATCTGCCAAAACCTGCCTTAATATTCTTAAAAAGCGTACTGCAAATTTTTTAATATCTTCTTAATGTAACTTGTACCCTTATTATTGCATTTTTAATACTCATATATTATACTCTGTATATTGTGGCACAAGTGTCTCTCATAATTCCGTACGGAATGGCTCAACATTTTACTGTGATATAGCATTCAAACATTTTGTTTTCTTTATTGATAATAGACGTTTAAGTTTAAACAGACTAGACCATTCATAGAAATAACTTGGAATATACATCATCCCGCTGTTGAAGAAGAGATTTGGGATATGGGTTTGGGAAGGGAAAGGTATTTTTCAAACCATATATTTCATGTTTGTCCTCAGCATCTTTTTTCTACGAATGATGTGACAATGGACAAACAACTGTTTCTCCACACAGCTGTGATTTTCGAGTCGAATTGTGGTGGTCAGGGTTTCTAGAATTGTAACTGTTGTCTTAACCAGTGTAAATCAATACGTTGTAAATGTTTTAAAGTGCTACTGAAGTGTAATAGCTTGTATGATAACACTATCTTGTCCCAACAAATGAATTTTATCAGGAAATACTCTGTACTCGCATTATAAATTTGGTGTTATCTATTTCAATAAGGGCTTACGGAGATTTCATGAAATCCCTAAGCCAATATTTCAGTAAGTTCATGAAATCCCTGGAAATTTTAGGGAATACATGAAATCCCTGGAGTTACAGTGATTTCGCGAAATCACTGAATCTTTCAGGGATTACGTGAAATCCCTGGTTTCACACATTCCCTGTAACATACATGTATATAAACAACTTACTTCACAGTATCGTTGACTCTGGGCATGGCATATGTTCACCATGGGGTATAACACCAGGGGTGCTGTTAGCCAACAACTTGTCTTTGTTAAGTGCATACCCAGGTGGACTTCAATGTTTGCTTGATGTTATACAAAAGTATGTGCCCACATGGCACTTGCGTTGTAATGCATCAAAGAGTTTATTTCTTGTATTTGGAGATACAAAAAGAAATGTCCATCCTAAAATATACATTGGTGAGAAGGAAATACCTTCCAATACACATGTAACATTTGCTGGTCTCCAAATCTATTCATCTGATAGAACTATAGAACGTACACAGTTTGTATGTGAAAGGCTTAGGATACCGGGTACTCCTTAATGCCAATAAGAACCATGGCCTGTGTTTTGATTGCCTATACCCACTCTGTTGTGTCTGTATTTGGGAAAGAGTTATTCTTTCATGCGGTTTGCACGCCTGTAATGAATGGGCTCATTTACCTGAAAAAGAATATGATATGCTGGAAACTGTTCAGAACCAGTTTTGTAAGAGTATCCAAGGCCTTTCAAAATGTGGATCATCCACAATAGCCAGAGACAGTCTCCCCTTGGTCACATTACGAAGATATATGCACCAGAAGTTCTCGCTATTTCTCGGTAAACTATGTACATTGTAATAGCGATACGGAATTTGTCTTTAAGAAAGTGCTTGTGCATAGACTTTGTCAGTACTGACAGGCTTCTTCACTGGAGAAAGAGCAATATAGCAGGTCATCGCCAATCTTCCACATGCTTAATCTTGTAACAATGTATGACCTAGATATACATTTGCACAACTAAGTCAAGCAATCTTCCTTCTTTTCTTTTTTTTTATTCCTGGACAAAGTACATTTGCTGATTGTATCACTTTGTGTTTACATAACCAGGAAAAAAAAAAAGAGAAAGAAAAAAAAGTTAATAAAAAAAATAAATAAATACAATATATATGTATGTATGTATGTATGTATGTATGTATGTATGTATGTATGTATGTATGTATGTATATGTCACTCATACTCATCCATACACACATTCACACCCACTAGAAGCTTTTAACATTCACGTTGGATACTGCAGAAGGAGATATTCAGCAGTGTTTTGGAGGGTAAATCAAAAATAATATATATATCTATATACCAAAAGAAAGTTGCACCTGTAGATGTGTGTTTCACACCAAAAGAAGTCTTCCATATAACCTGGCACGAAGAATATGTACAATAGTTTCAAACCAGGACACCCGCAATCAAACACTGAATGAACTTAGGATGTTTTTACTATTATGGGAATATCCAAAATCTCTTGTTGAAGACAGAATAAATAAAGCTTTACAGCTTAATAGAGAAGATCTTTTGACAGGAACGATGAAACAAACCAATGAGGAAAAAGTAATTGCTTTGTGTCTACTTATAATCCGTTGAACCCAAATGTTTTCCAGAACATAAAAACAAATATGTGCATCTTAGAACAAGATGAAAAACTGAAATCAATGCTGAAATCTAGAAAAATAATAAATAGCAAAAGACAAAATCAGAATCTTATAAAGATACTAACAAAAGCCAAATTTATTTTAAAGAAACAGAATTTATCAAATCCTACTGTGTCTAGATGCAACAGAGGTAACTGTGGAACGTGTCGACATATTGTTGAAGGACACTCTCTAACTTTCACGAGACACGGAGAATTCTATGTAAAACAGAATTTTGACTGCTCTTCCAAAAACATAATATATGTCATAACATGCACAGGCTGTAATTAACAGTATATTGGTCAATCAGAATATTTAAGAGCCCGGGTTCGTGTCCACAAACAACAAATAAAGTGTCCTGAAACCCGATGTATCCCACTGAGTGAACATCTAGATGTCTGTGCGAAAGGAAACAATGTTAAATTTACAATATTTCCTATTTATCAAGTTCAAAATTCGGACAAAGTAAAACAAATTTTAAAAGAACACTACTTCATAGACAAGTTCAAACCAATGTTAAACCATTGCAAGCTGTGACCTTGTCGCTCTAGAATGTTGTCCCTATTGTGACGTCACAATATATATGTAATGACGTCATACTGTAACCGCTACAATCTCCCTGAAGAGTAAAGAACGAAACATGTTGGAGAAAAAGGCATTCTGTTTTTATTTATCTATGTGAAATGTTGAAAATGTTTTATGTTTGGTAGGTAGTTTTGCATTTTGCACCTGTAGATGTGAAATTTGGCTAACAAGAGTATTAAATCAAAAATATCATCAGTTTTGAAATTTTGAGAAGAGCCAAAAAAGGATTAAATGTAAAGTAAGATTTATCTTGCCAGTATGTACACACTTGGATTCAATCCATTGTGAAAATCTTTTCCAAAATATTTTGCTTACCCTACAGTCCCAAAACAGATGTTGGATAGATTCTGGTTCAGCCTCACAGAAAGTTCATAAACAGTTATCAACAATATGCATCTTGAGTAAGTAAATATTGACAGGTAGAATTCTGTGGAGTAATCTGAGCTTGAACCATCAAAGTTTAGGTTCTGGAGTAGTTTTGTGTGCTTTCGTAAATAGGCTAGGCCAGTTCATATTGATTAAAAGTTCTTCTTCACACTTTTAAATGACTTTAAAGTTATCTTCACTTTGAGTTATTGCATAATAGTATTTTTTTAGCCCTTTTTACATGATTTTTTTTTTTGTTAATATATATATTCATGTTGTTTGTTATTTCCAGATCGGGGATATTTTTAATGCCTAAGTGTTTGAGGTGTTTGGTAACTGCTCTTATAATGCCATAAAAATCAAGGAAATTAATGGGAAAGTAATCGTTACGGAATTGTTGCAATGTCATAAAATTACCATCAGTGTTTAGCAGGCAATGAATGCTGTATATGTTATTACCATAGAAGTTTCGGTTATAGAATGATTTGACATTTATAGTAATATTTTGGTTGTATAGCAGGGGTTCTCTTAGGAACTCTTCATAGTTATTTGGTTTTATCTTGTTGCTGTATTTGGAAAAGGCAATAAAACAATCTTTCCAAAAGTGGTTTTGTGTTTTTCTAGCAAGCTTTAGGGGAAAATCACTTCCAAAAAGGAGTATGTCAGAAAAGTCAGGATTCACATTAGTCATTAAAGTTTACCATTTTCTTTTCAAAGTCAACATTTAGTAGTTTCTTCAGCCAGATAATTTTCAAAGTCAACATAAGCAAAGATATCTATCATACCAAGTACCCCCTGGGACATAGGTTTACAAACAACTGTTCTCTTTATTTTGTCTGGTTTATTATCCCATAAAAACCTAAAAAGGATCTTTCTAAGGAATTCTTCTGGTGGATTTGGGAGTGTAAGAAAAAGGAAGTTGAGTTTTGAAATGAGCATTGATTTTATTACTGCAATTTTGCCCAATGGTGTTATTATTCTTTTCATCCATCTCTTAATAGTTTGTTCGATTTCGAAGATTTTGCTTTCAAAGTTCAGTTTAATCATTCTATCACAATTAGTTGAAAATATTATGCCTAGAATTTTAAAGGTTTCAGAGTCAAGTCTGGTCAAAATTTGACATTACAAGTTTTTTTTATCTTATCCAGATAACTTGTGATTTGCCAAAATTTATTCGTAATCCAGAAATATTTGCACAAATTTCAAGAGTGTCTATAGTAGCCTCGAAAGATCTCTTAGAACCATATATAAGAACTTCTGTATCGTCTGCATATTGAGCGATTAAATAATCCCTATCATCGATAGTTAAGCCTTGAATGTCTTTATTTCTTTTTACAAGAGCTGCAAGAACTTTGGCACACAGGAGAAAAATATATGGGGGATAGTGGATCCCCCCTGCCTACAGCCACGACCGACTGGTGTCCAGGGTGACATAGTTCCATTTATGATTAGGCTTGATATCTTTATAGAGTATAGAGATCCATTTGGAGATACTCTCACCAAATCCGAAAAAAAATCAAGGTTTTACAAATAAAAGACCAAGAGACAGAGTCAAAAGCTTTTTCGAAATCAACTAAAAGTAACATACCTTGAATTTGGTTAGATTCTGTATATAAAAGTAGCTCACATATCAAGCGGATGTTATCTCCAATGTATCTTCCAGACATGAAACCAGTTTGGTCTTCACTGATGATTTGTGGCAGTACCTTCTTAAATCTATCTGCTATCACTGAAGATAAAAGTTTATATACAGAGTTTAACAGGGTGATAGGACGCCAGTTTTTTATGAATTGTCTAGGTTTTGCTTTTTTAGGAATACAGGTGATAATTCCTTGTTTCTGGGTGATTGACAAGTTTCCAGTTTTCTAACTATGGTTAATTGATCAAAGTATGAAGTCGCCCAGATCAAGCCAAAACATTTTAAAGAATTCATATGAAAACCCATCTGAACCTGGACTTTTATTATTCTTGGATATCTTAAGAGCTGTTAACAACTCCTTCTTAGTAATAAGACCTTCGATAAAATCAGAATCAGTTTTCTTAAGTTTAGGAACATTATGTTCTGTAAATAGTTCATCAAGATTAGTATCATTAACAAGGTGAACTCGAGACGAAAACAGATTTTGGTAGAAGTTGGTTGCTTCATTTATAATGTCCTTAGTATCATTCAGTACAGTTCCATCTTTTGTTTCTATTTCTTTCATATTTTTGCTAATATAGTTTCTATTTCCCAGATTACAGAAGTACTTACTTATAGTTTCACCTTCATGTATCCATCTTGCCCTTGATCTCACTAAAATACCATCTAGTTCATGGTGCTAAAAAAACAGAAGAAATCTATTCGAACTGATCTCCCGGTAAAACTGAAAAAACTGAGGAGCAAACTTGTCGCTAAAGGAAAAGATCTACGTGCAAGCCACAAGGTCCAAACCTGGATTCGTGAGAAAGGTACTGATGTCGTGTTACAGTACCGACATGACAAGGACTCCCAGTGGCAAGACATCAAGTTGGAGGAACCGTTCCCCCTTTAACATGCCATCCTTCTGCACAGATTCCGAACGGTGCTAGCTTCTCCGCGACACTTGTCGCAATTGCAATCTTCCTTCTTAACAAAGGTTAAAGAAAGAATACTTAAAACTGAGGATTCATATTTTGCTTCTGTAACGAGGATCTATCAATCTATCTATCTATCTATCTGATAACTCTTAGGGGGGATACAGAGCTTCTGTTATTACCCACGTGGTACTTCGTAAAGGGGTTTCATAACAGAGTGTTATGATACATATGTGTCATAACACCTTCAAGTGATTTGATTGGCTAATACATGAACTTTGACATTACCGGTACTACTTTCATCACTCATTCCATTCCTGAATTTCATTCAGAAGTTTTTTACACCTTCTGAGAGCATGTAAAACGAGAACACTTCTATGAAATAAAATAAAATTTATTTGTTAATGTGGTTACAAGCATAGGTTTTCAATCTTTAAATAACTCGAGCTTCGGTACATAAAAATGAAAATAAAACAATCTAAATAAGTAAACAAGGTCTATCGTGAGTGTCAAGTCAAAGTGTTTATTGTATTTAAGGCCGCCGGCCCACATACAAGGAGAATTAGGAGATAAACCTACTGTGTTGGAAAATCAGAGGTATATAACAGAATTATAATAGCTCTAAATTTAATTTAAAACCGAACGCGTAGCGTGAGGTTTTAAATGAACAATTTAGAGCTATTATAATTTCGTTATATACCTCTGATTTTCCAACACAGTAGGTTTATCTCCATTCTACCATGACAATTTTATGAACAATTTCAGGTGGAGCTCTTTCTTTGGTAACGAGTCAATACGCGAAGCGCCTCGCATTCCAATCTCAAGTGGTATCGCCCAAACGGGTGTTTGGTGGCAAACCGTCAATGACTAACAAACTACAGATTCAGTAATAACAAATCACGCTTTTGTTTTTCAATGCATCAATCACCAATCATTAACTGATAAGTTGGAAAACATATATCAAATAAGTTTAAAAGCTTGGTTCACATTTGAAAATTCCACCGTAGACCCTTTCCCCACCAGAAAAGTGGTAGCAACCTCATGGCCTTGACCTTTCTCAAGTCATTGTTTACATTTACGTGCAAATTTGGAAAGATGCGACAGGAGAGCCTCTGACAGTTTGTGCAAGGTTAACCTGATTGTATGACTGAGATAGTCTTTGATATCTAATTACTGGTACTGGTACAAAATTTAAGAGTAGGGCTTTTGCTGTAACGAGAAGTCCGTGGTTAAAACCGAATTTAGAGCTGTTGAATTTTTGCCCTGTCAACTTGACGATTTCACGCACCTCTACGCCTGCGCATGACAGCTGTGGTGACTCTTACACACTCATGTGTGTACTTTGTGCTCAAATTCGATTCTACGGATATTATTTTCTACATTTTGGAAAGTGTTTTGTGACCTAGTGGCTTCAAAGTGTAGTGAATTCAAATTGAATCGGATTCGCTGGCATGTTCAGCGAAGTCTGTTGACAAAGAGCCAGATTTGTGGTGATATTTCGAAAGGATGGATCAGGACACGAGGGTGTGCCTCTGCCATAAACACGTAAGGTAATTAATTATACTTTAATAGACTACATTAGATCAAGCAGTGTAATGGATAAGAGGGATCATGACTAAGCTAAATAACTTTTCAACGATATTATACATTTAGAAAAAAATATGTTGGGCTAAACAGAACGGTTTGCAGATTCTGTAGATCTAATTGTGTTTTACTACCGCTAAATTTGAAACAGTACAAATTTCAAAATATCATTTTGTTTGATTGATAACCCAACTGTTTATTTATGTGGACGGAAGGCATTAAAATTTCTTCGGTTCGATGTTAATGCATCCTCCGTTACGGATCAAGATCAGTGGCGATATCGTTGATCTAAAGCTGATAATAAATTTAACACGGAAATTTTGTAGCAGTCTATTGCTGGATCTATTCTGACATAACATAGAATCAACGTAAACAAATTTGTTTTTGCTGAATTTTTATTCGGAAAGCAGACGATGTTTTGATCTTGTTCGACTGAATATTTGTTTCCATGCTTTCGAAGTACTTTTGTATGTATAAACACCTATTGCTGTGATTTACATAAGTAGTGAGTCGAGCCCGTCATCGCTAAATCCATCTTTAAAGACATATGTGTAATTTCCGACAGTAAAATCGCCGTAATTTATCGATGCATCGGTAGGTTGTTTGGTGTCCGCCATGTTAGTGGGCAGACAAAAATAGTGCATTACCGTAAACCATGTATGATTGCGCACGGAAAACAGAGACCTGTATAACGTGATTATATACCTCTGAATGACTTTAATTAACCAATCACAATCCAGTGTTTACTGAAGTCATGGTAGAATACATGATATACATATATAGATAATACAAGGATGAAAGGAATAAAGTTAATCAATGCTTAACAGTTCATTTCTTAAACATAAAGCATGTTTTGCATATAAGGCAAGTTGGAGAAACGTTTTCATTATTTGAGGATAAAATTGACCCAAAGGCAGTTTCAGGATATTTTGACTGATATTGCACTGGTATACACAGTACAACCAGAAATTATTGAGAATGTAAAGATTGTAATTCTTTTCTTTTTTTTAATCAGCACTCACGTATTAAATGTGAATATTAGCAGAACATAACTCCAGATTCAAAGACAGGTGAACAGTTAGTATTTTGTCAAGTCACCATGGGCAGCAATGCGGGCTTCAATACGGCAGGGCATACTACTGATCAAAGAAGTTAGAAAGTCGTGGTCCATGCTGTCCCAATATCGGACCACCTCTTCTTTCATTTCAGCAATATTTGTCAGATTTTTCTTATTGACACTTTCCTTCATAAGACCCCAAACATGTTCTATTGGATTTAGGTCAGGGCTATAGCTTGGCCAATCTAATAATGCTATATTTTGGGTCCGAAACCAGGCCTGTGAATACTTTGAATGATACTTTGGGTCGTTGTCCTGCTGGAAAATCCTAAAATTTTCATAGAACACGTGAACAGATGGAAGTAAATGTCCCTCGAGAATATCTGTGTACCGCTCACTGTTCATATTCCCTTCAAATACACAGAGGGGCGTTGCCCCTAACACAGATATGCCACCCCACACGTTTAATTTCGGACTGTCCTTTGGGCGCTGATACAAAGGTATTTCATTTTGTTTGGTCCAGAATTTCAGTGTATTAGGAAACAGCCACACAGAACTTTCATCTGAGAAAATCACATTGTCCCAGTTAAAATTTCTATGCTGTAATTACCAGTTCAACCTTAACTCCTTTTGTTCAGGTTTCATGATCGGTGATGGAATTCCTCAACTTTTCTGCCAACCCATTGCATGCAGCTCAGTTCTAATTGTCTCCTTACAGACAGCCACAGTTCCTCTATCAATCATATCCAGCCTTAAATTTTCTTAACTCCTTCGTTTGTTTTTAGAAACAAGAAAACCAAGCCGCCTCCTGTCACCGACAGTCAATTTTCTGGGCCTACCTGCGCCTCCCTGGTGCTCAATGCCATATCCATTTGCAATATTTTTCAAAACATGATAAACAGTGGACAAAGGGATGCCTGTTCTACTTGAAATCACTCTAGCTGATCTGGTGTCCTTGTTATAATACTCTAAAATCAACTTCCTCTTCTCTAAATCCTCCATACTGGGGATCACTGAAAATGTCGTCTCCTAGCAAGTAAACAAAGGGGGATAACTCTTCACAAACTAATGAAAAAGGATTAACGGAGTTGTCTCTCTTGAATGAAACCAAGCACTTGATAGCTGGTCAAGGTTGCTTATACTAGAAATCAAATTAAACATATTCCTAAAATTCTCAATAATTTCTGGTCATGCTATATTTGGTTCTTAGATCAACATGAAATGGACAGAAAAATGTAAAATGGATTGCATTTTCAATGGCTGAATGATGTAAGGACATAATTGTAAACATTTCTCTGTTGACAATCGTCTACCCTTATTTACGAATAGGTCTGAAAGACCAAGTCGATATTGAATAAAATTGCATCTGAGATTTTTGGATGTTAGCACAGATAGGTATTTTTCTGGTTGAATGAGACTCTTGAAGAATCTATATAGATCATAACGTGAACTTGTTTCTAATGTGAAATGCCATTCTTGATGATACATGTTGATTGTTCTCGAAATTGGTTAAGAAATAGGGGAACATTGCCAACTGTTTGATTTAACCAGACAAACCCTAAACCGTGAGAAAATAAAAGGTTTCTTATATGTGACGCCCATGTTGTTTTACCAATATTATCTAAATTGAGAAGCATATTATAAGCTAATTTTGGAATTCATTGTTCGTGCATTCCGAGAATCTTAAACCAATACTTTAACTCATTAAGCCCGAGAGCCCCATCACTACTCAACACCTGGAAGCCCTCGACGATTGCCCACTCTCTGTGCCGAGACTAATTAGTGCTAGTCACACCTGATTTCCCTGGCAGGTTTCGGGGATCACAGGAAACTGTCTAGTCGTACAAACAAGTCCTGATTGTTTAATTGTGTCGTAAAGATATATGTTGAAAGAAATCAGGTGTGAATACATGTCGTGTATTGCAAGCTTTATGTAATTTTATTGCAAGTTTCTCTTGTAGACCTTTTGTCGGCTTGTACATTTATATTTTATCACAATATGCATACACATGTATTCTTTGTATGTAACAAATGAGACACACGTTGACAAATTCTCTCTCTTATATCATTGTGTGAGGTTTAAATTTA
This sequence comes from Haliotis rubra, assembly GCF_003918875.1. NCBI lineage: Eukaryota > Metazoa > Mollusca > Gastropoda > Lepetellida > Haliotidae > Haliotis > Haliotis rubra. Next base: position 82,232 of record NW_025765502.1, read on the forward strand.
CAAAACATCTATGAAAATAACATACTGTAAAGAAGAATTTACTTTCATACTTTATAATCTTCGACGAAAATAGCTGTTTTGCCGATACATTTCTAGTGTTTACTTGAATTATTTTAATGAAAGTACTATAACGCTAGTCTGTGACTAGCACAAAGCACATTCATAGCATTGCACTTTATTTCATACAGATTTAATGCAGAAAACATACGTGACCATACAAACATACATATACAAAATGTATACTACATATTCCTTGCATAGACATAAAACAAAGAGTCACGTGATAGGGCGTCATCAAATTTCCCGAAAAGAACATTCGGTATCTCAACTGTTCAATGTAGTGGCTGGTCATATGTTATCTGCGACCAATCGTATCATGAGATACCTGTCACAGAGGAAAGGACAGGTGATGGGGCGTGGGCAAAATTTCTGAAGAGCACGTTTGGTCACTCAGCAGCTTGGATAGAGATTGGTTATTGGCTATATCCTTGACCAGTCGATATGCTGGGTTTCGGCTTTATCAACTCAGTAGAGGTAGTATTTATTTTCATATACATTTTATGCACACAACTAGTACATAAAACATAATGGTTTGCTGTACATGTAAATATAATCTTCACCTTGATACGAATGACTATCCAAACTAGAGTACACGCATTACAGAATTCACGAAGCGACACTATACTGAATTATTATAGTGTATAAATTTGCAGTTGACACCCCCACCCCCAATATATATGAAGGTGGGCGTGCCTATATCTTTACTGAATGCAAACGAGGTTCATAAGATTACAGATGTGCATGCATGTATAAACATCACAGAGAGGGGCGTGACTCTATAAAGCAAGATGTCCAATGATATAACAGCGCATCTGTTTATTTTACACTTGTCACGGGACAAACCTTTCAACAAGGACGTAACTACATATGCATTCTACCGGAGGCTGTTATTTCAAGGTCGAAAGAGGCTTTCAATTATCTCATTACTGTAATCTGCTTGAATGATTATACGCATGTGTATCGATACTGTAACTGATATACTATCCAGCTTTTATTGACGATGGATCAATAGAGACTGAGTTGATTGATACACGTGATAATTGCACCGGATTTGATAATTACAGAGATCAAATACAAACGTTTTACAGAATGCTCATGTAAATTGCATAGAAAACTGACAATTCAAATCAACATGAAACTTCAGCTTGAACAAAAATGCTTGAAATACCTTTGTAGGGCTTACATGTAATAACTTATGATATTACTTCTGTCCATGTGTGACAATGTTTTGAATTACCAACTTACTGTCTTTTGTAACAAACGTAGTAAAAGATTTCATTGTTGTAATAACACTGACATGTATATATGTATTTGATGCAAAGGCGCGACATATCACTTTATATTCGCTTAGGTAACATTACGAACTTTAGATTATGGAAAACAACTAGTTACAATTCAGTAAGCTTTAAATTTGTAAATTAAATTATGCCTAATCTATTCGAGCTTGGATGTATAATTATTTGTGTTTATACATAATGTTTCAGTATATGAAACATGACAACGTAATGATGCCTAAAAAGTAAATTCAAACTCTTCTATTGTGTTTGAATTCTTTGTATGTCCTTGAAATTTCGTATATCGTTTCGTATTTATTAGGTAGTTGAAGGAAATATAATTTTTAGTAACCTCTAAACCATTACAGTTAATTCAATCAAGGTGCATACGAAGTATTTTAGTATCCATTCCCAAGGAAGAGTACCAGGCACTTACCTCTGTAAAAACATCATAATCCCCTTTCTCGCCGACATGCGTTCATTTGCTAAACGCTGTACAAGCCTATGATAATGATTAGCAATTGTTATCAAAACACTTTAAATACTTCTTCTGATTGATACAAAAGGTGGGATCTCTCGTAAGAAAAGCTAATATTTGCTCAGTACTGCTAAATTGGTTGAAATAATAGGTACAGTGCGATTTTTTAAAGTACAACACACATGTGCGTCTCTCGCTGAATAAGAGGTGCTTTCTGTTGATGACAGTATGTGGCTCTCGCTGTGAGAAACTGCTAATTACCTGTCCGATAAACACGTCACTCGCTGTGAGGAGCTGATTAATTTGCCCCATATATGCGTGTCATGTTTCATGCTCTTTTTATGAAAGTTATTTGGGATGTATTTTGGTAGGGGTGGATTTCAGCCTTAATGTGGGAACAGATTTCCCAAACACACCATTTCATTTATGTGCAAAGCATGCATTTGGTTCTCAATCTGCTATATAAAGTCTTGTTAAGTTGAATTTAACACAGTTGAACTTCATACTGTCAAGGGAGATCTAAGGAGAAGGCCTTTTTTGTGAGTACGTTTCTGGTTTCTTCAGCAAATGTTAAATAAGTAAATTTATCACTTGGTGTTGAGGATTATGAAAATATTTGTCTTTTAACATTGTTACTCGCAGACACTTTGGGTAGCATTTTTTGGTGTTATTATTTTAAGAATGTTATTGCGTTAGATGTATTGACACGACATGTTATGGTTGTCACCACGTGGCTAGCGAGTAGGTATTTTATTATTTCAGACTTGGGGAAAAATTGCTCCCACTTCTGGTTTTCGTAGTCAAGAGTTCGTCAAGATATAAGGCAGTACTACACTATTCTGGACGACAACATACAGAGCTGTTACACATCGTATACAGGATTACATCCATGGACTATTTTGTTGTGGACATTCTGTGTTTATGGACCATCAGTGAACTCGTGTGTACTTTTGACCATTGTTTTGCCTCACCATCTGGATGAGATTGGATTTGTATTTGTGCTGATTAGTACAAGGTGCCCTGATTACCTAGATTATCTTGTAGAGAATGTCACTGTTTCATGCTACTGTTTGTGAAGTGAGGTTGTAATGTAATAAACATATGTGGCCTAAACAGGTTTTATTTTCCATTTGTAGTAATATGTGCTGAATATCCATTGGGTCTACTTTTGATTTGTGACAATGCGTCTCTCGGCCTTAATGAGTTACCCTCTTTTTATCAACTCACAAATAAGATGCTTATCTACCACACTCGCCATATATCATACCATTTGGGGTTCATTTACCAACGGATAAAAATCTTTTACAAGCTAAAAGATGCAATTTCACAATACAGTAATGTTTTTGGAACCCCCAAATATCTGAGGCATATAACATTATGGGTTGAGTTTGAGAATCAAACAATTTAAAGTATATACTATGTGTTAAAATGCCTAAGTTCTGAGATACAGCCATGAGGTTGATTAATGTTTTCTTGGCTCGTGATGTCAAATCAGTAACACTTTTCTTGAAATTCACTGTATGAGTGAACAGTACAACCAGATAAGTATAGTGATTAGCAATAGTAATCAACTTTCCATGTAGCGCAGTGGAAAATAAAACGATTGGGCAGAGCTATGCAAATTAACTAATTCTTAATCAACTAAAATTTCGAACTTACCTTTTGGCCTAAAACAAGGAACTAAACGTGATGACTATTATAAGTGAGAAAACTATGGGACGATTAACAAAGAACTAAACGTGATTCTCTTAAGTGATTCTAAATGAACTTTGAGATGAAACGAACTGCTAAATACCACTAATTGTCTAACCCTTAAACACACTAATGCAAGTTCAACAACCTAACGCCACAATAGCCAATTGAACCTACACATCTAACATCTAAGTCATTCGTAGTCTAAATGTCTAAATAAATGCCTACACACGACCTGTAACGAATAGCAGAAAGGAGCGAATTGCCGTGTATCGCTGACCACCGTCTAATATATGCAAAACCTATTCGTTTTTCCCGTGCATTTCACCGGGTGTGTTCAGGCGATACGCCTAGTATGCACTGAGTGCGTTTGAGCGAGCAGTTCAAGTGATAAAACCAAAATGCCTTCAGAACAGGGACCATTTCTCATTTTTTGCCGCCTCTACTAAAAATGACATTTGTTTTGTCAAAATTAACTGACAGTTTCCAATCATGTGTATAACGTTCTGGGATGTTAAGTTGATTTTGTTGTCCAACAATAGTATCTGATACTAGAATAACATCATCGGCAAATAGCAAAATCAATATTTCAATCATGTCAGGAAACATTTGAATTCCATGTTTACCGCAATTTGTAATTTCAAAATACAATTCACTTATAAAGAAAGAGAACAAAATTAGTTTTCTTGAAGCCAGTCTGACATTACTGAATTGACAAGTCATTTCCAAAGGAAGATGATCAGAATCTACTCGATCTCCAACATTAAACATGTTTATAAATTGGAAAATGTGAACAAATGAAACAAGAGTAGAAGTGAGCACAGCTCACATACCCCCGCTTCCCACTTTGGGACATGGAAATGACTAATATTGCTATATATAATGTGACAAGGATCAGCAGCTCACAAGACTTTCTCCATGACTCTACTAAACTTTATATACATGTTAGATAATTGTTTTGCCATGTACTGATTACAGTAATAATTTATGGAAACATTACATTTTGTGTTTTCCGTGGAAACCTGACATACAATTGAACTTGTTGCACACAATGAAGTGGACGTAGATGAAGATTGTTGTTTTTTTTAGCACATGGCAAGTCTGTGGGTCATGATTAACTTGTGTATTAAGTTTGGTGAACCTAGCATGTATAGTTTCGATGATATGCTGTGGCCAGGTAACCATCAAACACATTTTGCACCAAGTCATGTTTCCATGGAAACAGCAAAAAAACAATTCTGAAAAAAAAATTAAAATAGCAAAAGGCACATCAATGGGTAATGATTAACATGTGTGTGAAGTTTGGTGAACCTAGCATGTACACTTTAAGAGATATGCTCCGGACAAAGTTTCCGGACGGAAGGATGGAGGGACGGACAGAATGAACGCTATATACCCCAGTTACTTCGTAGCGGGGGTATAATAATCATTCACACTAGACCCTTCTTGGCCACAATATGTAAATTTACCACTAGTATCACCGTATACTCTACCATTAACTATATACAACTGGAGTGCATAACACACATCTAATAGCATTTGACCAAAGCTGTAAACAACAGTGTCATGAGATTTACGATCATCAATAGGATAATATTCTTCATCAATAAAATGCATGTTATTGTTTGTGTTATCATCATCAACTGTGACAGGTACATTGTTCAACTCACCCGTACGTGCATTCATACCTCCACACAAAACGTTATATGAATATGATAGTTCTTGTATATTGTCAAAAAAAGAATTGTTCAAGCTGTTCAAAGTTACATTTAGAAGTTTTGTTCTTATAATACGTTGAACCTGCATAGGTTTTCAATCTTTAAATAACTCAAGTTTTGGTACATAAAAACGAAAATAAAACAATCTAAATAAGTAAACAAATATGTCTACTATGTCTATATTGAGTGTAAACAAATATGGCGTCGCCCGTAAAAGTTAATGGTTTGGTCAAACTTGATGGACAACTGGTTGGAATAGTTGTGAATATTATCAGGCCATTGAATACCTTCAGCATGTATGTTGTCAGGACTGCACAGGGAGTTTCTAGCACACAACATCAAAAGATGAGCGGCGCTCCTGTATCTCGATCATTGCCACTGTCAGCCGCGTCCACTTGTCCTCCCGCACAAAACACGTGTTCTACTGCCACTGCCATGCCTCTCGTTGTTTCTCATGTAGGGGTTGAAAACATTTCTCAGAGTCAGAACACATTGAAATCATCTTCATTCGAGGTTGTAGGAAGTGTGTTTTCAGGCCCAATTTATGGCGGAGTCTTCAACATAAACATCGAATCTCGACAAGTGGAAATTCCCGAGCCGAGATGAGCAGGCGTCCCTGGCATCCTCCGCCAAGCGTCGCTGTATTATTTACAACCGTCCTGAGCCGATCAAGAACATTAACCACCACTATTTGAAACATACAGCTCCCTGTTATTCACATTCGGCTTCTGCTGTTGTGTGTGCCGGTCCTAATGCTTCCTTTTATCTGCTTGTTTGTGAACAGTTTTCAACATGATGAGTAGCCCGACAGTGATATTTAGGTCACGTAGGTAAGTTCAATATGTTTACACTTTACAAGTGTTTTGATGAATTACATCATTGCATTTGAAACCTCAATTGAAAAAAAAATAAATTTGATTTCGTCTTGATTTTGTCTTAATTTGTTTATTTTCTTGACTAGTTAAAGGAACTACATTGCCTCTACGCAGCATACATTTTCCTGGATTGAAGCGGTTGGCATTCAAATCACCAATGTGATATATTAATCTGCGTTGCGCGGTTCTGTATAGGAAAGCAAAATATTGCTTTATTTTAAAGATATTTTCATTTTCACTAAAGCTCTTGACAAAGCAAAATTATTCACTCGCAGCATAAACTTGATACGAAAGGGGAACGAGTTTTGTATTCTATTTATTACCCACGTTCTAAAAAATTAAAATATCGTTAAAATAAAGCAATATTTTGCTTTCCTATACAGAACCACAACAAAGCTCGTGACAAAGCAAAATTATTTCACTCGGGACATAAACTTGATATGAAAGGGGAAGCTCGTTTGATATCCTATAAACATGTAGCATGATAACTCTTAGGAAGGATACAGAGCTTCTAACACGTAGCATGATAACGCTTAGGGAGGATACAGAGCTTCTAACATGTAGCTTGATAACTCTTAGGGAGGATCCAGAGCTTTTAACTAGGGCTTCAAGGAGTCCATTTTTTTGGACTCGAGTACTCGAGGGGTGAGACTCAACTCGGACCCGAGTACTCGAACTTCATACCTTTCAAGCAAACGATAGCGTAAATTGCATGACGTGTTCCGATTACACAAGTGAACACTTACTTCTTTCCGACTTCATATCGTCATGTGACTAACATTTCCTATTGGTCAGAATCAGTATTTGGATGTTTACTTGACAAACGGTTTTTTTTCTTAGTACTTCTTGTACTGCCTGCAAAACGCAGTGAGATACCGCACAGGCGGCATTTGGTTATTTTGCTCTTTTCACTATCCAGATCAAGATACGCCCATACATTTGATTTTTTATCTTTCTCCATGTCTATCAATTGTCAAGATAGTTACCTAATCATTTTAAAAAGTGAAAACTCAAACGATGTATCATATTTACTCTCATCTGCAGACTTGTAGCAACTAATACCGTACATCCACACCTTATGAGGAGTAATCTATTTAATCTAGTTGTTAATAAAAACATTATCAGATGGGTTAAAGAATTCAAGGTACATAGAACTCTGATAGCCATTGACATGGACATACTATCTTCTTTTCTCTCAACCTCTACTGGAGCTCCATATGGCTGTGCTTTATCCGTACTCTTCATTTTGTATACCAATGACTGTTACTTGTCAATATATGACTTGTTTACTGTGAAATTTGCAGATGATGCCACTGTTACTGGCTTAATTTCTGATTCTGAACTTTATAATCGTCAAGGCATTGACAAAACGAAATGACAGGTTTTTTTTATAAAACCTTTATTCAAAGTGTGTTGACCTACAATTTTCTATGTTGGTATGGGGATCTGTCTCATCGCAACAAAAACAAAATTTTCAAAATTGTTAATACTGCTTGCAAAATTTCTGGAGTGTCTTTCAAGTATATTCCCTTTATCTATGAACGCCAGATTGTCAAAGAGGCAGCTAAAATTAGATTTGATAGTTGATATATTTGATCTCACCATTTTGAACTACTTCCTTCTTGACGCTGCTGTCGATTACCTTCCCTCAAAACAAACAGAGCTCGACAGTCTTTCATACCATCAAGTATTCGTGAATGCAACAAATATTTTGAATCACCATCATGTGATTAGAACTAGAATTATTCAGCCTCTTTACCTATGTGGTTAATTGAATTATATCATGTTAGTTTTATTTGTAAATAGCATTCGTTTTGAGCATGTAATTATTGTGTATATTATTGTGAACTGTGTATATATTCATTTTGAGACAGTTTGGATGTATAAGAATTTCCTCCGGGATAATAAAGTTATATCTTATCTTAATATTAGACGTTAACGGCCGCTCATGCTTAGAAAAATGGCAGACAGTCTGTCAACGTAAAAAATTCGAGTTATCTCCCCTTTTCGAGTCCTCGAGTCCTTGAAAATGGACTCGAGCTTCTCGCATGTCCTTGAAAATGGACTCGAGCTTCTAACATGTAGCATGATAACTCTTAGGGAGGATACATGATAGCATGATAACTCTTAGGGAGGATACAGAGCTTCTAACAGGTAGCATGATAACTCTTAGGGAGGATACAGAGCTTCTAACATGTAGCATGATAACTCTTAGGGAGGATACAGAGCTTCTAACACGTAGCATGATAACTCTTAGGGAGGATACAGAGCTTCTAACACGTAGCATGATAACTCTTAGGGAGGATACAGAGCTTCTAACAGGTAGCATGATAACTCTTAGGGAGGATACAGAGCTTCTAACAGGTAGCATGATAACTCTTAGGGAGGATACAGAGCTTCTAACTCTTAGGGAGGATACAGAGCTTCTAACACGTAGCATGATAACTCTTAGGGAGGATACAGAGCTTCTAACATGTAGCATGATAACTCTTAGGGAGGATACAGAGCTTCTAACAGGTAGCATGATAACTCTTAGGGAGGATACAGAGCTACTAACAAGTGGGTGTTGGAAACAGTGGCTTTACACTTACACTTATTAGAGGGCTACACAATGTCTGCAGTCCAGACCACCAGCTGTCCAACTTCCATTTTTGTGGAAGTCTCAGTGGCTGAGCGGGTTAGGCGGCTGACTTTGTATGCTGGTGATGAGGTGCCTGACTCTGAGGGTTGGGGTTCGAATCCCAGATGAAACTCAACCCAACAAAAGTACTAGAATCTGTACTTTACTAAGCAAGTGTAATCCCCAAAATAACATGTTACAGTGGCTTTATATGTTATTTGTTTGTTGCGAACAAATTTTGTTCATGTGGCAAAAATAATGAGCTCACTACTTTGCACAGGCTCGGGTTATGCACTGCAGGGTACTCACATGGTGTGAGTGTCGCGCCAAGCAGGCTGCACCTCAACTGAGCTCCACACAAATTGGTGAATTCTTGTGCTTTGGAATGCCTTGCAAGTACAGTTTTTGGTTTGAAGTCTAATGAAGGTCCATCAGTCTGATTTGTGGAATCAGAATTTGGAAATATTGACTATGAAAGGTTATATTTGTGAAAATGTAACTTTCTATTGACAATCTCAAAATTTTCCAACCAAGTGAGTGAATTCATACCCAAGCCATTCGTCTCAGGATAGCATTCATACAGTGACTGTCTATTGTTCTCTCCTGGCTGCCCTGTCCTGAGTGTTACATCATCACCAGCTCTCACCCTGACTCTGTGAGTGACACAAGCTCGACATGGAGTCTATCATCAGAGTTGTGCTCTTGTTTCTATTCTGTGCATTGTCGTCATATAGTTCATCGTTTCTTTTGTCTCAGAACAGAGAGAAAACTAAAATTCCTCTCAATACTCTCAGCACTCTGAGAAACTTAGGTATCTGTCGAATAAAACGAACACGTCGTGGTTGCCGTGGCAACAAAAAACCTAAATCTTCTACAACTGAATCTCTCCCCACTTATAAAGATTACAACATCAAGATCGGATTATTGAATGCCAGATCAGTTGTCACACAGGAACATCAAAATGACAAAGCCCAGAGTATTCATGATCTTATTTCGGATAATAAACTAAATGTGCTGGCTGTTACTGAAACGTGGTTAAAAGGTGATGACAGTGATAATCTACCAATACATAGACTAGTTCCCCCGGGCTTCAAATTCATGCATGTGCCACGAACTTCTAGAAAAGGGGGTGGAGTTGGAGTTGTTTATGATGATCAACTTAAAATGCAGATATTGACTCTTGGGAACTATTTTGTTTCTTTTGAAATTCTACCAGTTCAGTTCTTATCGGACAATCAATGTTTAAATCTCATTGTTTTGTACAGACCACCAAATTCTGGCAAAATATTTTTTGATGAGTTTAATACACTTTTGGAAAGTTTGACGACCGTCACTGGTAAACTTATGGTATGCGGTGACTTCAACTATCATGTTGATCGTGATAGTGATGTGGATGGGAAGAGACTTCTCAACCTCCTGGACACGTATGGGCTAGTGCAAGTTGTCAAGGAACCCACCCATAGACGCGGACATATTCTCGACCTCGTTATTGTTCGTAGGAATGAACTTGGCATTAAGAATATCAAGTTTGATCATTCTGTGAAATCGGACCATCTGTGTGTTCACTTCACTGCCAGTATACAAGTTCGGAAAAGGTCACGAAAAGTTGTCAGCTATCGAAAATGGAGGAATGTTGATAGTCAAGAATTTTCTAGTGATATCTTAAGATCTTGTGCTAACTTTGGAATCATGTCCATATCTGAATGTGTTGATCTATATAACTCAGAGTTGACGAAGCTAGCCAACAATCACGCTCCTGTCAAGTCCTGTACAGTGACAATTCATCCAGAATCTCCCTGGTTCAACGAGGACATTCGTGCTGCTAAAAGACGGAGGCGCAAACTTGAGCGCCAGTACAGGAAGACCAAGCTTGAGGTGCACAGACAGATACACAATCAGCAGTGCAACGAACTGGCTTCCCTTATTGAAGCTGCTAAATGCAAGTTTTATAAAGAGGCTTTAAGTCAGGCGACTGGTCAGGAAGAGGTTTTTAAAGTTGCCAACCGACTATTCTTTAAACAGAAGTCTCTTGTTCTTCCTTCTCACGTATCCCTGGAGGAGCTGGCGAACCGGTTTTCATCCTTCTTTAGCGAGAGAATAAGAACTATTCGTCACTCACTTCGTAATAGTGACGACTCCCGAGCTGATCAGCCAAGCAATGATCCTTCCGAAATTAGCTTCCCAGCTTTTGAAAACTTCAAATCAGTGACAGAAGTTGAAATTCATAAACTTGTCTCAAGATGCCCTTCAAAAACGTGCATGCTTGATCCTTTGCCCACTTGGCTTCTCAAGGAGAATGTTGATTCTCTTCTACCCATACTGACTTGCATGGTCAATGAATCGCTTGCGGAGGGCGTTATGCCCCAACAATTAAAGACTGGAGTGGTTACCCCACTCATCAAAAAGAAGAACCTGGACCATGAACTGTTGAACAACTACAGACCCATGTCCAATTTGACTTTCATTTCCAAATTGATTGAACGCATAGCTGCAACACAGTTCAAGGATCATATGGACAGCAATGGGTTGCATGAAGTCTATCAATCAGCTTACCGCTGCTTCCACAGCACGGAAACGGCACTTGTCAAAGTCCAGAATGACATACTCATGGGTATTGACAAGGACGGTGCTTCCATTCTCATCTTGTTGGACCTTTCAGCCGCTTTTGACACGATTGACCACAGTGTTCTTCTAGCCACTCTTGAAGGAAGATTCAATGTCAAAGGCGTCGTGTTAAAGTGGTTCAAGTCCTACATCTCAGACAGGAAACAATCAGTGGTTATTCAAGGTCAAATGTCGCTGTCTAGTGACTTAGTGTTTGGGGTACCACAAGGCTCAGTTCTGGGCCCTTTGCTTTTTACTGCCTACACAACCCCTCTTGGTGATATTGTCAGGTCCTTTAACCTCAGTATGCATCTTTATGCGGATGACACACAGGTTTACGTGTCCTTCAAGCCACTCGATTCTGCCTCAACATCTTTCACATTCACAGCAGTCCAGGAATGTGTTGACTGTATCAAAATTTGGATGTCAACGCACTGGTTGAAATTAAATGACGACAAAACCGAGCTCATCGTTTTCAGACCCCAGCGGCTCCGGGCAAAACTTGATCTTCCCACTTTCTCCATTGGGCACTGTGAAATCACACCAAGTTCTCAAGTCCGGAATCTTGGTGTAGTATTTGACTCATCTCTCTGCATGGAACCACATGTCAACGGTGTTTGTCGCAGCGCTTATTTCTATATTCGGAATATCGGCCTGATATGCAGGTACCTTGACGAGAAAACAACGAGTGCTCTGGTGCAGGCGTATGTAACATCACGCATTGATTACTGCAACTCATTGCTCAGTGGTATTCCAAATCATGTACTACACAAACTACAGAGAGTCCAGAATTCAGCTGCAAGATTGATCAGCAGAACAAAGAAAATTGACCACATTACCCCTGTCATGAAAAATCTCCATTGGCTCCCAATCAAATTCAGAATTCAATACAAAGTATTGCTTCTTGTTTTTTAAATGCATCCACGGACTGGTTCCAGAGTATCTTTCACAACTTGTAAAACACTATGTGCCAACCCGATCTCTTCGCTCCAGTGACCAATCTCTTCTGCAAATTCAATGTACAAGAACAAAGTCTTTTGGTGACCGAGCATTCTCTTCAAATGGTGCAAAACTCTGGAAAAATCTACCACAAGAACTTCGATCACTGACTGAACTTGCATCTTTTAAAAGCCAGTTAAAGACTCATCTTTTTACCAAAGCTTACCTTTAGCTCCAGCGTGGACTCAGAGCGCCTTTGGGTGATTACATCGGATTCTGGCGCTATAGAAGTATTTGTATGTATGTATGTATGTATTACTGCATGTGCGTAGTAATATCTCTCCTTTGTTTTAAAGTGCCCTATTGGCATCACACGAGTCAGCAGGATACCCTCTGAAAGCTACAGCAAGTTATATATCGATTATTTTGTGACACTTGTCATACCATGGAAGGCGACCGTCCCTGTACACGTGGACGAGATCAGAGCACGGTTTCACCATCTCTGACAGTTTTTGCAAGCTCTAGACTGTCACGTCCGCATGGGTGATCGCCAAGTCTGGCGAGGTCACGGGCCACATCTCCATTTAAGAGGCGTATGCTGAACGATATCAACATTCAGCTTCCTGGTACTTTCGCCCGCAAGGAAATGCTGTGACTTATCAAGGCAAATTTTGTGCAGATTCAGCACGTCCACAGATGGTCACAACCCTCAGCAATGGTCACTTCACAGGAGGGACTGGATCAGCACACGCTGGTGAACTCGGGGTTTTCCCCAGTGTGCGGAGCTTCGTCAAGTCACACCGAATCATCTGCTACACGTGATCAATCGAGAATGTCTACATCCGGGAGTTTCCAAGATGGCGCCGCCCATACACAGTTACCATCTGGCAGTGTCCATGCTCTACAGAAGGAAGTTACAGCTCTGGCTGCCACAGTAGCCTCGTTAGTAGAAAGGCTCGACACATGCATGCAACCTAACTCAACAACAGCCCCACAGTTGTTGCATCAGCCTACAAGAACGTCGGAATCTGCGTCAGTGCGTGGTCACCCCTACAGCCACAGAGAAGGTCTAGGTAGGTGACTTCGACAATTCGGCATTGCATCTCACGACATTCCGCGGGTAGTTAGTGTCTCGGAGGCCATTCGGCAACAGATTCAGGAAGGGGGTTATGTTAATCTTGCCCTATTGTTAAACGACCCTCACCAAGACAACGACTTTCGGAGAGTAGCAGATGTGGATGGTAATGAAATCCGTATCAAGGACCCAGAGTCAGCCAAGCTACTGAAATCACTAACAATTAATTAATTTCATGTTGCTTTAGTATGATACATGTTGGTACTTTGCAAGACAGACCCTGACAGAGTAGCAGAGCTACAGGCTTATCAAGCCAGCATTGCAGAGGTGGCGTCCACTTATGGAGGCACAGTTTTTTATGATTACCAGCAAGTTTTCGCATCCAGAGCGGCTACCCTGTTGCAGGTGTATGGTACCAAGGTGGACTGGTCTCTCACTGATATACTGCTCTACATTTCCATCACTGCGGGTTGGCGGGCATCAGTATGTACCATTTGTTCCAGTACCCTGCATAGCGCAGACGGCTGTCCATGTCGCCACTCCTGGGCCGACAGACGAGGACGACGTTCAGACAGGGATGTGCGAGGTTGCCCTGTGGTACACCATGGCGGACAGGAGGTCTGCAACAATTCTAATACAGACAATGGCTGTTCCCGTCCCCAGTGCCTGTTTGCACACTGGCTTGGTGTGTTGTGGTCGTCCAAAAATTAAACGGCTATTGAAACACATAGCATGCCAAGGCTCACGTCTGCACAACGTCATGAGGCCATTGGGATGGTCCGTGGGGGGAATGTCTCAACGACAAGTGGCTGCACATTTCCTCTGCCACCGGAACACCATTTCTGCACTGGTGAGACGCTACCAGAACACAAATGACGTCATCGATCGGCCACGTTCTGGACGTCCACGTGTAACAACGCCAAGACAGGACAGATGGATAAGGGTGACCCATCTTCGCCACAGGTCAGACCACGATGTCCCGCCATACGGCCTATCCTGACACAACGTCATCGACAAGCTCGCCGAATGTGGTGCCAAAATCATGTCTGCAGACCCTTGTTTTGGTGGAGAAATGTTTTTACAGATGAGTCCAGGTTTAACATTTCCCATAGTGATGGACGTCAACGTGCCTATAGACACGTTGGGAGAACGTTATGCACAGGCCTGTGTCTTGGAGAGGAATTGCTTTGGTGGTGGTTCCGTGATGATTTGGGGTGGAATAACAGCACCCCAAAGAACTCCTTTGGTGATTGTTCAGGGCAACTTAACTGGTGTGGGCTACAGGGATCAGATTCTTCGACCTGTGGCAATTCCTTTTCTGCAACGTTATGGCCCTGGGTTAACATTCCAACAGGACAATGCCCGCCCTCATACGGCAAGGGTTGCTATGGATTTCTTGCAACACCACAATGTTGACTTACTGCCTTGGCCTGCAAATTCACCGGATCTCTCCCCGATAGAGCATGTTTGGGACGAGATGGATCGACGTCTACGCCGTCTTCCTCATCTGCCAGATAACGTAATTGACCTTGCAACAGAACTTGAGAGAATCTGGCGTGACATCCCACAAGCCTTCCTTGCACGTTTGATAGGCTCTATGTATCGTCGATGCACTGCTGTTCTCAATGCCGATGGTGGACATACCTGTTATTGAGCTTGTGACATGGTCGTTTGACCCCAGTCCCGCTTGTGGACTCGTTACGTCATTGTGATTGACTTTTCAATCGAAATTCTCCCAACTTGTTATGGTCTCATGATCCTTCCATTAAAGTTTATATGTACCTTTGACATTGTTATCGTACTAATCAACTGGGATAATATTTTGACAATGCACAGTTTCTTTATGTGGCTAGTATATATCTTGGCATCACTTTGGACTCATCTCAGATGCAAGCGCACCTCCCCCTAAACAAAGTGGACCATATTTGTCAAGGGATCAGGTATTTTCTAGAGCGCAAGTCATCTACGAAAAGGCACATGCAGTTTGCTTCGAGAGTGGTGCTCCCGGGACGATCCTTTGTGTCTCGCTTGATACTGCTCTCAACTTCAGTCACACAGCTCTCCCATTTTGTGGACATCAATCAAGACACTAGGACTGAACTGTGTCTATGTGGTTGCTTTTTCTTTCCCAGAGGAACGGGGTGTCTCTCTTTTTCAAATGGGAGATATCGTTGGCAGCAGATATGGACCTGTTCACAGACGTGTCAAGCACCAAGGGGTTTGGAGGCTACTACCAGGGTCAGAGGTTTAGCTCCTCTTGGCCATCAGACTTGCTTAACTCCAATCGTTCCTTAGCTTTACTGGAGCTCTATCCCATCGTGGTGCGTGTGATTGTGTGGGGTCATATGTGGCATAAGAAGCCTGTTATGTTAAACTGTGATAACCTGGCTACCGTGCACATCATTCGGAACGGAAAGGCTAATTGTCAATGCAAGCTACTTTATCAGCTCATGAGACGCCTAACCCTTTGTGATATGGAGAATAACTGTGTGATCTTACAAAACATGTGCCAGATAGAGAGAACTGCATTGCTGACATCTTGTGTCGTTTCCATTTCCAGCTCTTCAGACAGCTTGCACCCAAGACAGCCAGGCTCCCTACCACAATTCCAGCATTCAAGGAGGTCTTCCAGTCCTACAAGCTCAAGTAAACACTCTGTGGTCAGAAGCCATATCTCAATCCACATATCAAGTCTACTGATCCGGATTGAAAGCATTAAAACTTTTTTTGGCAACGTATAATTGGTGCTGGGAGCCATGGCGGTATCTTTATTAGCAGAGACAGTGCTGGTAGAATTTGTAATGTATTGCCATTCATTTGTGTGTATAGCCTATACATCGATTAAGATGTACTTAGCAGGGATACGTTTCTTCTACATCCTTTGTTGTCAGCAGGGGGGTCCCATTCCCAGACTAGAGTACATTCTAAAGGGAATCAAAAGGCAGCAAGCACACCCTGCCAGACGACAACTGCCCATCAAGGTCGACATCCTGGATCACATGTGCAGGTCTGATGTTAGCAGTTGTGTGTATGGCCTTCTTTGGGTTCCTTCATTATGGGGAATTCACAGTTAGAGGCAGTTTTGATTGTGACAGCAATTTGTGTGGGGATGATGTTGTGTTAGAGGAGGGCAATTCCTTTATGGAGCTCACCCTCCCGTCCTCCAAGACGGACCCATATCGGAGTGGAGTCAAGATGGTCTTTTTTGACAATCAACAATTCCAACCTGTATGAACTTTGTCTCAATATCTGAGGCTCAGAGCCTCTATCCCACCTGCCTCCCCCGTTTGTTTGTGATGCAGGAAGGTTATCCTCTCACAAGGGAATTTTTCCTCCTTTCCTCCACAAACTGCAAGTGTTGTTGAACAGGCTCAGGTATAGGAGCAAGGACTTTAATGGGCACTCTTTCCGTATTGGCGCGGCTACCACAGCAGGAGCCTAATCCGTCGACGACCATCTCATCCAAACGTTGAGTCGGTACCTACCATACTGTCAATGAATGGGCCAGTAATGGGCAGCCCAGATCTCCTTGACTTACTTTGCTCACTCCAGCATTACTAGTGTTAGGATTATCAGTAGTGCAGTGTAAATCTTCAGTCTTTTAACAATAAGTAATGGGGGGCATCACCCCTGGCTTACTTATTCTCATGTTAGTGGAAGCGCTCACTCCAGCTTTAGTATGTTTTTAGCATGTATCAGTTTACTAGCTGTAGAAGTAGTCCTAATATAATAAGTAATGGGGGCATCACCCCTGGCTTACTTATGGGGTTAGTGGATGGAGTAATGGGCAGGTTACACGTCCTGTCTTACTGCACTCACTCCATGGTAGTACGCAATATTCATGTGTCTACTTCATTTTGTACATGTAAGTAGTCAACGAATTTATGTTATCTACCTCTAGCATGCATGGGGTACAACGGCTAGCATGTATAACAGCTTCTGTCCAGTATAGATGATAGACGTTGCACCCCCCTTTTTGCCATATAAAATATTTTTTTTATTGCCAAACTTCTCTTAGTTGTTTTTGTGGATATAAACAGTCAGGTATAGAGCCAGACAACGAGATGTCCATTCTTATCCTCAGAGCACAAAACAGCACGACTATCTTTTGTTCATGACTGATGGCCAAGCTCGTGCAAAAACATTGCATATACAATGGAATATCTTTGAGCAAGTACCATTTGGCTGGGGTTCACTGATGGTGTGGGGGTGCCTTTTACATGACTAATTATAACTATGACTTAGTCAGAGATAAATAATTTATCTCCAGATTGGTCAGTAGCAGTGGGGGAATACATTCCCAGAGATGGAGAGTCTTCTAACTTCCTACAGTTATGGTTGATATGAGAGATATCATGATTATCCTAATCCGTAATAGTAGGAATTATATAATTCCTGACGCCATAAATCTGGATTACGCTAGATTCCTATGAATATATCATGATTCTATTCGAGTCACGAATTGTGTGCTTAAACCTAATATTCCTTAAACTTATGATGTCACTTCCGGTAATTATGACGTCATTTCTTGTTTGATGACATCACTTCCGGTCTAATGACTGCACTTCTGGACCCTAGAGACAATCTCTATGATGTAATACTAACTAACCTAGATGACGTCACTTCAGGTCCTATTGGTGTCACTTCCGGTTCTATGACGTCACTTCCGGTTAACTGTCATTAGACTATAAATGTGCTCAACTCAAACCTTAAGGTAACCACCTTGGGCTAGTAAATCATATTCTAACCTGAAGCCATCAACCATAGCTCAGAAGTCAGAAACTCTGTCCTTTCTGAGCCATGAAGATATGGTATCCTTGGATACCTCAGAGTCTACATTTGTCTTACATGAAATAAACAGTCTGCGACGCTGAATGTACCAGTGCAAGGCATCTAGTCCTATCCGATATAGAGGTAGAGGTAGGAAGCTGAGGTATACAATATATCCTATGTCCCAACAGACCACAAGCGGAAGTTTGATTCTTGGCAATGAATTCCGGCAGTTCTAAAAGTTATCTGTTTATATCCTTCCGAAAAAGCGATGGATTTAAAGTCTATAGCATGTAATTCCAAAACTCTGGAAGCTGTTGCAAATGTCAAGAGAAATGCCATCTTAAATGCCAGATACTTTAGAGAAGCGTCCTGCATAGGCTCATAAGGAGATTTTTGAAGAAATTGAAGTACTAACGTTAAATCCCACTTAGGAAATAACGTTGGAGACGATATAGCCTTAATCTGAAAGGATCTGATCATTTTGTGAAGCGATAAGTTCGAGCCCACAGATAAACCTTGAACGTCCATGACTGAAGCAATAGCTGATCGATATCCCTCAATAGTATTATGCTTCAAATGTTTCTGTTCTCTTAGGAACAAGATAAAATCCGCTAACATTGGAATGGTGACAGGCACATCCAAGATTCCACACTCTCGTCTCCACTGGATGAATCGTCGCCACTTAGCATCGTACAAGGCAGCTGTAGAAGGTCTGACGGATTCTGAAATAGCTCTGGTAGCTCCAACTGTAAATCCCTGTTTCCTGAGTGAGCTTGAGATAGCTTCCATACGTGTAATGCAAGTTGACTGACATTATTGTAAAATCTGTTGGACTTGGATTGACTGATTAGGTTGTGCCATAATGGGAGACGTAGAGGTTTGTCCACCAATAGCTGCAGTAGAGTGGGAAACCAAGGTCTGGCAGGCCACGCTGGTGCCACTAGATAAACTAGACAGTCATGTTGGTGTCCGAAAATACCTGGAAGTCGCAAACAGATCTATGTTTGGAATTTCCCACGTCTGTCCCATCAAATCGAATGCCTGTTCTTTGAGAGTCCATTTGGTTGAGATCACTCTGCCCTGTCGAGATAATGAGTCCGCTAAGATATTCTTCCGACCTGGAATGTGGCGCACCCTGATTAAACAATTTATAGCGTCCACTGCTTGATACAGATCCTGAGTGATCCCGAGGAGCTGCTGAGATTTGGTACCTCCTTGTTTGTTGATGTAAGCCACTACTGTAGAATTGTCCGACACTAACATGGGACTCTTCCTGTACAAGCGATTCCCCCCAACAACGGATCGCTTTTAACAGTGCTAACTTCTCCCAACAGTTTATCTGTAGATTCACCTCTGACGGATTCCACACACCTTGAATCTGCCAGATGTCCATGTGTGCATCCCAACCCGTGTTCGAGGCATCCGCATAAAGCGTCAGATCCGGTAAACGGGGATGTAATGAAACTCCCGGCAACACAATCACGTCCACCGTCCACCATAATATCTCCCTTCGGACTCTGTCTGGAAAAGCTATGAGAAGTTCAAAGTCCTCCATCCGAAACTGGTTGAGCCCCATCGGCGGGATTCTCAACCTTAGCCTTCCTCTTACAGTATAATCCTGGATTGAAGTGAGAGATCCTAGTAGGGACATCCAGGAATGGACTGACGCAACTGGCTTCTGTAACATGTTGGCTATCTTGGTTGATATTCCCAACCAACGTTCCTGAGGAGTGTAAATGCGGCATACTCTTGAATCTAAGATTGCCCCCAGAAACTTGATCCTCATGGAAGGAACCAGTTCTGACTTGGTAGGATGAACTATTAGACCCAGATGCGTAAACACGTGGATGATAAAGTTGGTTTGCCTCATGAGAACCGCTGTCACCACATGCTTTGCCAAGAAATCGTCAAAATAAATGTGTATTGCAATCCTTAGTTGATGAAGAAAAGCTAAAATCGGGGAGATTACTTTCGTGAAAAGCCACGGTGCTAGTGATATTCCGAATGGAAGCACCTTGAACTGAAACCTGCGACCGTTCACAGCAAATCTGAGGTATTTCTGGGATTTCAGATAAACAGTGATATGGAGATACGCATCCTTTAGATCTATGCTTATAAACTTGCAATCCTGACGAATCAATGTGGGTAGGTTTGCAATTGATTCCATCCTGAATTTTGGCGGTTTCCTCAAAAATAGCTTGTTCAACACTTTCAAGTCTATTATCATGCGCATTTCATCCAAATCTTTCTTGGGGACTAGGAATATCGGTGTATAAAACCTGCATGTTTGATCCCCTGGAGGAAGTTCCATGATTTCCCGTTTCTCCAGTAGCGGATTTATTGCTAAGTTTGCTCCCGCTAAATGTTGGCCTTGAAGAACAAATCGACGACCCTCTGGAAAACAAGTCACTGGAGGCTGCTTTGTGCCAAGGAAGAATAAACCCCCTGCTCACGAGAGACAGGACCCACTCGTCTGATGTTATAAGTTTACAATTGTCTAAGTATTGGGCCAATCTGCCCCCTACTGGAGATTGTGTCACCGGACATACAAATTCCAAATCCAACATCATGTTGAGAAACGTTTCCAATTCGTAAGGAAGAGAACGCTAAACAGTGAGACTTGAGTCAATATTTCTTGGAAGTTGATCTTGATCCACGAAAAGATCTACCTCCCCTACCTCTACCCCTAGATGAGGATGAGCCTCTAGTAAAAGCCACATTTGTTGAATGCGCTCTTGAATCCGAGGCACGATCAAATGCAGACCTCTGAAAATTCAGACTACGACTTGTTGAAGATGGAGCAGAACGAGAAGTAACACTGGATCCCCTTCTAGATCTAATGTCAGCCCTTCCTCTATTTTGGAATAAAAGAGCCGACGCCAAACGTTGATTCAAGTTCCTCGACGTCAAAGCATCTCTATCCTAAATAGCCTGTTGACATTGTCAATTAAAGGTGTTATCCGATTCCAAGGGCTGGTGCAACAGAAAATCCATTGAAACATCCGGTAAATTCCTCACTGAATCTAGCCGCTGTATCCGCTAAATAGCTGTAAGTCGACCCAAACTATTCACCCGAGTAGCCATTGCATCGGCTAAGGACTGATACACTACATCCAGAAACGAATGTGCTAACGCCACCTCTTGAGCAGTCATGGAAATCAAAGTGTCTTTCTTAACTCCCGTATAATTTTGAAACACTAGTGGGAGCAAGGCACGAACTCCCGCAGAAAACCAGTTTGAATAAGATAGGGTATCAATCACCAGACGGGCTGCCGTATCCAATTCCTTACAATCCTTGAAAGTACAGAACAGTGCATAGTCACGAGAGCCTCTAGCATCCTGTAACTGTTTAAAGTCCTTGTCTAAACTTGGTTGATTGACTGGGATAACACGATGATGAATGGAATAAATGGGTTTATGAGAAACCCTAGGCAAAGAACTCAAGTTCGTAGCCTTGGAGAGGCCTAAGTTGTAATTCTCCAACACTTTCTTAAGTGATGATGAATGTGGTAATGACAGCCTGGGCATCCGTTCCGGGGGAACACAACTTGATAATCCGAGTTCCACGGGAATATCTATCTCCTGCTCGCCGGACGGCGGTGGTAGAGTATTAGGATAGAGTCCGTGCAAAAGTTCCAGTTTTTCCTTAAATGACCAGCCCGGCTTAAAATCCTGTGCTGACATGTCCATAGGTTGTACCGTCAACTACCCTTCTTTCATGGAAAACTCCGATTGAGAAAAAGGATAAACCGATGAATCCTCCTGATCCGTCACATCAGACACTAACGGTATCAAGGGCTGATTGTCTGTGTCAAAATAACCTTGCGGGTCCGTAGCCATGTCCTCTGAACCGCTAGGCCCGTGCAAATCAGACTGCTGGGTTGATACACCGTTATCCATAGCAGCCGACCCAGTGGCCTGGCTAGAGCTGGGGCGGGAATCACGTGCTGTCTGGACCGAGTCAGACCCGTGAAACGCTTGCAGCCTGGTCTCCCCGTGGGAGAAGGTAGCAGGCTGTATGCGACAGGGAGCAGCCATGGATGACTGGCTCCCGGGGACAAAGGACGCGGAGTGTGTAGCCTGAGCCACGGTCACCCCGGATCCGGAGCCGGCTTGGCCAACTCCATCCCCGTCGCTTGAAGCCCCTGAGGGGACCGGCCTCCTACGTACGCCAGGGCATGGTAACCGGCTTTCCCGGTCATTGCACCCATAGGAAGTGACTTTGGCCCCCGGCTCTTGCCATCAACCACCAAGCCACTGCGGCTATCTGCCGTCTTGCCGGATAAAACAGGATCCTCCAAATGTTTTGACAGTTTTTGTCATTCCTCATCTCCATATCCCAAACAGATTTATCCATGGCCGCCTGGATATTGGACTTAAATTCCCGCCAAAAGTTCTGAGAACGCAGATATATCCAATTGGGGAGAGGATTTCGATTTCGATCTAGAACGAGACTTCGGTTCAGATTTGATAGATAAAGGCGGAGATCCCTGAACTTTCTTCGACTTAAAACATTCTGATGACAATGAATGTTTATGCTTCCTAACTAAGGAACGAGATTTGTCCATCAACAACCAATCTTCTTTAGGCATTTCCTGACACAATAAGCATCGATCCGAGATTGAGCAAGGTAAGCCTTTATAACAGGAAGCACACAGAGAGTGGGAATCAACATCCACCATGAATTTCAGACATTGTAGACATTTGCTCTGCGCCATACTTGTCAATAAAAAAGGGTGGGAAAACTTCAGACCCTAAATACGTTGGCAATATATCTAATATAAATGCAAAACAGCAATGCGATTGAATATTAAATGGAATGCGATTTGTAACTGACCTATATATGAAGAATTGAAGTCTTGATTCGAAATGAAATTTCACTCGACTCTGTGCACGTCATGCATGTGGACCATACAGAAAAATTGTGAAGGGTTCTAGGAGAACAATACAGTGACGTCAGGATCAAGGGAGATAACTCAGGGGTAGATTAGGTATACCACTAGGAATAGCTATGACTTAGTGTTAAAATGTCTTTTGATTTTCTGTATGTGTTCTGTGTATCCACAGGAATAAGGCTACCATAATCCAGAGGGAATGTTTACGTTATAATTACTGAATTTGTGAACTGACTTTTGACACCATGTGTCTTCAAGGGCATGTCACGATACTATGTGTCAAATCATACAGATTTCGATATTAAACAGTGATTAAGGAAAATACCAGATACCATGTTATTACATTTTTGCATTAAAAATGGCATAACATCAGATAATGCACAGTTACTTTATTCCAGTACTATATGTCAGTGTCTGTCTCTAAAAGTGCCAAATCAGGGCACAATTGCTTAAAATGCATAAAGTCAAATAATGAAACACTGGAACATGTCAAAAAAGGACATATTGTTGTAAATATTGATTAGAATTGTTTCTGAAATCATGGGTCCATGTACGTATGGTGTTTCAATCAGTAAAGAGACATGAAATTTAGCGGGGGAGCTCCACTTCTTTTGCGTTCGATGTTTAGTGTAATGTGTCATTGTAGGTTTAATATGCCATCTAAGTTGAGAACGTGTCACAAATTTTTGAGTGCTGCTTTTGCTACAGTATCAGATTGTGTGTTTTCAGTGATTCCAAAATGGCTGGGTAAGCAAAACAACATGACACTGAATTGACCAATAGCAATCACATTAAATAATGTGTGGACCTATACATTTGACATAATTAAATGATAAGTGTTGAATTAATTATTTAGTGTAAATGCAATATCCTTGGATATTTTTAGGTTACAATCTGAAAATTACAAGTGAACTTTACCTTAAGTGTTGTCCAGTCACATGTCATACACATCACACCAACAGGAAGTATATTATGTATGAAGTCTTAAACATCTTTTACACATTCCATGAAACAAATTAAGCACACACACCCTTACATTTAAGAAATTTGAACATAAATGTCTTCTAACATCCAGGATGTATATGATATATAACAAGTGCAATGATGAATGCATTAAATTTGAGAATGAGCATCCACAAAAGTGTTTGTTTTTTCTAACTCTCTCATGACCTTGATCATTGGCCTTTTTTTCATGATATGTTAAATGAATTCACCCATGGCTATTTGGGGGTCAATCAGTTATACTACTAGTCATTTATGTTCTCCTACCTTGCTCTCTGGATAGCATCAATCCATGCCTTACAGTCCGACTCTGATTCACTGCGTAGATCGTATTGTCTTTGACCCTCGCTTTTGTAGGTTATTGTAAAGCAATACTGTGAAAATAGAGAAAGACAAAAATTAACTTAATGCTATAGATAACATTATTACCATATTCCTTTACCTGAAATGAAAACTATACACATAAACAAGTTGGGGAAAAAGTTATCCTTTGCTTTACATTTGGTACAGGGATGATCTCACTCGGCAGTACAGGCCACCAGTCTCCATCAATAGAGTTTTACTGATCTTAGTTTATCAACAATCGAACTGTTCTCCTAAAGACAGACACATAGTTCATGTATGAAGCTTCACACACTGACTGCATGGCTGAAAGATGATTTGGTAAGCGATTTATAGGTGCATTCATACGATACAACTTATTGGTACCACAAGAACGGAATTAGTTGTATGAGCTGAAGTTGTATATACCTCGTCATTCAAAAAGCATTGAGTTGCACACAGCTTGAATCTTGCAACACATTACCACTGGAGTCCTGTTTGTCAAGTTACTTTTTAGACACACAGTTTTGAAAAGTTTACTCTCTGTCTTTGCAATTAGGAGGAGTGGTATAGAGATGAATGTTCTGTCCTTGGTGTAAAGTGACAGAAATACAGTTTTGAAATACAGAAAGTGATAAAATTTAGTCATATCTCAATATTAATCGATACAATATGGAATGATGAAAAGTTATACTTGACAGGTTTTTGTAAACTTTCAGTGAATACAATAACAATACTGCTTTATGACCAACATAATGACATCGATATCATATAGTTATGACCAACAATCACAATGACATATATCATATGGTTATAACCAACATGACATAGATATCATATGGTTATGACCAACATAGAGACATATATCATATGGTTATGACCAACATAATGACATAGATATCATATGGTTATGACCAACATAATGACATAGATATCATATGGTTATAACCAACATGACATATATATCATATGGTTATAACCAACATGACAGATATCATATGGTTATGACCAACATAGAGACATATATATCATATGGTTATGACCAACATAATGACATAGATATCATAAGGTTATGACCAACATAATGACATATATATCAAATGGTTATGACCAACATAATGACATATATATCATATGGTTATGACCAACATAATGACATATATATCAAATGGTTATGACCAACATAATGACATAGATATCATATTGTTATGACCAACATAATGACATAGATATCATATGGTTATGACCAACATAATGACATAGATATCATATGGTTATGACCAACATAATGACATAGATATATGGTTATAACCAACATGACATAGATATCATATGGTTATGACCAACATAGAGACATATATATCATATGGTTATGACCAACATAATGACATAGATATCATATGGTTATGACCAACATAATGACATAGATATCATATGGTTATGACCAACATAATGACATAGATATCATATGGTTATGACCAACATAATGACATAGATATCATATGGTTATGACCAACATAATGGCATAGATATCATATGGTTATGACCAACATAATGGCATAGATATCATATGGTTATGACCAACATAATGACATAGATATCATATGGTTATAACCAACATAATGAAACATATCATATGGTTATGGCCAACATAATGACATAGATATCAGATGGTTATGACCAACATAATGAAACAGGTATCATATGGTTATGACCAACATAATGAAACAGGTATCATATGGTTATGACCAAAATAATGACCTATATATATCATATGGTTATGAACAACATAATGACATAGATATCATATGGTTATGACCAACATAATGACATAGATATCAGATGGTTATGACTAACATAATGACATAGATATCAGATGGTTATGACCAACATAATAACATATATATCATATGGTTATGACCAACATAATGAAACAGATATCATATGGTTATGACCAACATTATGACATATATATCATATGTTTATGACCAACATAATGACATATATATATCATATTGTTATGACCAATATAACTACATATATACTGACACACATTGAAAACGCAAAACCAAATTCAAATGAGGAAAAATTAACAAACAACATTTGCATGAAAATTTGAATACCATTATGTTGAGAATTTTATTGTGCTTCAATTTCAGAAAAAAAGTATTGCAAGCATTCCACTAATATGGCTGACACGCCAAACTTCACACACAGACCCCCCTCACATCCGTCAGTAGCGAGTGTGACCTCCCCGAGCCTGTACACATGCACGGAATCGACATTGCATGGATTCGCACAAACATTGAACAGTTGCTTAGGGGATGTTCTGCCACTCCTGTTGTAAAGCCAGGGTCAACTTAGACTAAGGCTTAGTCTCTGAATATATATAATTTTGATAGTAACAAACAAGCCCATTTATATTGAAAAGGAGCCCTAGGGAGACCAGAGATTCAGAACCTGAGGAAATCTAGTGTTTTGCAGTGGAATGAAAACAAAAATTCTAATTATTTAATCCAAATTTTATTTCCCCACAATTCTAAATTTATATATACACTAACGAATGCAAGATACTGTAGAAAGCTTCAATACCTTGCTGAGGTCCGATTATGACCAAATCATCTCAAACGCGTCAACATCCAACACACAGATGTTCGTTCGACGCAACCATCTAACCATCTAACCATCTAACATTCTAACACTAATACCCTAACCCACAGTCTCTAACACACTCCTTTAACACACTGTCCGAAGTATCACGAAATACGTTTATATAACAAACATTCATTCATGGAATTCTCGTGCAGTAGCGTTTCTGCGAAGTGTTGTGTTCGCGCATGTACAACACATTGTCCGAGAACAAAACAAAACATCCATAGGATAACTGAACATCCCAAAACGCAACTGTTCTATAACCTCATCCGAGAACATGCTCATCTGGTGTCCGCGGTCGCAGTGTTTCGGACATTCCATGAACTGTTCTTCAGTCCATCTAGACTTGCTTTATTTAGGGCTTTAGCTTGCAGAGAGGGCTTGGCCGTATGGAAATTAATGTGGTTCAGGGACTGTGAGACAGACTAGACCAATTCTTTCTCTGGACTGTATCAGCTGACCCACTTAATTCTGGTGGATACTTGTGATGTTGAATGAAACATCAGTGAGGTCGCTGGTGAGGAAACAATCACCCATGAGGATTTTGATGGCAAGAATATTGAGCCAAACATTTTCTCTCCAGACTGGGCACAGGCCAAATATGAAAGTAACTGTATATCAACACAGAGACAAACATGCAGTGCTTCCAGTACTAACTATTATGCTTAGTGCTGCAACAATTTTCATTTACAGGACTGTCAAAATATTCAGACTTCACTGTTGTACTTCCATTTTTGGTGCATATGCATGTCACCTAAATTATCTGTACAGCAATATTGACAGTATGATTGTCAGTGTGGAAAACATCAACATGCATCTGATGTAAGTGTTAATCAAGGTTCTTCAAAGGAGACCATCATTTTTTACTGTATGTATGTCTATATTTATGAATGTCCATACATGCAGAATATAATATGTTGAACAATAAAAACTAAAATGACAACCCAGACTTTGTTGATTTTTGTTTGATGATAATTGACACATGAGAATAATCGTAAGTATTGTAGAATCTCAATTGTACCATTTAGACTACCATTCAAAAGCTATATTATTCCTTGTTTCAGTATTTCAAATACACACTGTGTTCACTGACACTGTGAGTCCATTATAATTGTGACGAGCCTTGATGTAATTTGCAAACCCTTCACACATGCTGGAATAACAAATGTGAATATTTGTAATCAAATTTAAAAGGCTCCCACCTTAAAAGACAATGAACCCAATGCCCCCTTGCTTCTGGCATCAGATAGTTCAGACCTCCAGTAATGGTTCAATGTGTTTATAATATTTCAGTAATTCACTCATGCTTATTTACATTAAGCGACAACACCTGAAAAACAATTTCAAATAATATTCTTGTGTTTTCAAAATGTGATCTATCATTTAGATACTGGTTATTTGTGTTGAGAAGAGACAGCCTGTGAAAATGGTACAGATTGTGGTGGGGTCCCAAATGATACTTAGAAATATATTGTGCAAGCAATATGCCAATTTACTGTACATTTTGGGATTGAATAATGGCCTAAAATATATTTTGGGGGTGTGAGGTGATGATGAATTTAAGAGGGATCACCTATTTTGTTCTAGAAAGGTAGAGGTCATCAATTTTGTACACATGTACTAGAGGGGGGTAAGCAAATTTGTACATAAAAAAGATTATGCTTAAAATTATGGGGTGGGGATGGGTTTAATTGATTTTGAATATGACATATTCAAAGGGGGTGTCACTTACTTTGTACATGAATTGTAGGGAGGTCATTCACATTGTACATGCTTCTCCATAAAAATCATCACCAACACCCACCCCATTAATTATGAACGGTCCTTAAATATGTATGTAGAAACTATAAACCGGAAGTTGTGAGCTTATTTATCGTGTGTAATGGGTGTAATATATTTTGTTGAACACACTGTCAGCGAGTCGTTAATTCGATGAAAATGATTTATGTTTCAAATCCTTTCGAAAACGATCCGTTGCCATAGCATTTCCTCTTTCCATTGCATCCCAATGCATTATAGGCTATGAGAATAGGTTGTTACGTGAACGAAAACTGAAGCACTTATGTTGTGCCCGTAATCAAGTCAGCGCTAACGTTATTTGTGTAACGCTAATTTCAGTGTACACTAATCCTATGTTCTAACAACTATTACAACCGCATTAATGCTCTGTGTAATGTGACATAATGGGGAGTAAATGGTTTGACGAATTTACAAAGCAACTACTCAATAAGAAATTCCGAGAAACGGCAATATTACAATAACTGCAGTACCGTCCTATTAGCATTATTTTTCGTCCAGACACGCTAGTTCTTCGTGCTTTGACAACAGTCGTCAGTCGGGACAACTTCCAGATTCCGTAATTCGTAATATAAGAATTAAAAGTAGGTTTAATGTCGATTTAAGTTTAGGCTTGGCCGATAGGCAGGCCTATATGCCAGTATCAGAGTGACAGCTACTGTTGGACCGTAACTACCGCAGCGCTCCAAGCGGGCAAGAGGGCGCAACTCCAGGAATGTTCCCCATTGGTGCATTTGGAGATACAGCGGTGTGATTAATGAGGTCTACTCCCATTTGTGAGGGTTTACTCCCATAAGGTTTCAAGGTTTTTATTCTCAAAAAAAAACACCAACGGTGGTACAAGAGCATATATTTACAAAATCAGTATTGCAAGTAACATGATCAGCATGACAGTTAATGACATATTGGTCTTAGAGTTTAATATTGCAACAAATTTAGACAGTTTCTTTAATACGGAGCTAAGTAGGTTTTTAAGTTTATACAGGTTTGGGAAATTATAATAGTGTGCACTGATGAACTTTGATCTAGGTTCTGTAAAGGCTGAACATCTGAAGAGGTAATGAAATTCGTCAGCAATAGCAGGCGAATTACAAAGAGGACATGTCCTCTTGTCACGTGGTGCATTATACCAATGACCAGTCTCTTCAGGAAAGTAATGGTTTGAGGTTCTGAATGCCAATAAAGGTGTATGAGAGTGAAGTTGGAAGCAACAGATAATTATCCAAAGATGGAATAATTTTTAAGACTCTGTAATAGTTAGCTTTTGTACTGTTTTCAATTTCACTACGCCAGGATTGTATACATTGGTCTTTAAGTGTTCTTTCGATGTAGAAGCCAGCCATTGGCCATCGTACATTTGGGCGTTGTTTAATACATGTACATGTGTTAATCCACAGTTGTCTAGAATATCTATAATAAACATTAGCCAAGTGTTTTGAGGTAGGTTTCTATCATAATTTAGTTTCACATAGTTATAGATCATTTTAGACAGCTTAATTGGGTAGTCATTACATTGTAGTTTATGCCAGTAGCTTATCATTTTCTTGGATATAGTTATCCTAAGGGGAAATCGTCCAAGTTCTCCATAAATCATAATCTTTGGTGTTGATGTTCGTAGACCTTCTGAGAAATTTCAAATGTAGTTTTTCAATTAAATCGATATTTTCATACCCCCAATCTTCACAGCTGTAAAGAAGGCTGGGTAATACCATCATGTCAAAAGCTTTAGAATAGAATAGAATAGAATAGAATAATACTTTAATGCCTTTTCAGGAATTGTGTTACATCAGCAGAGCTACTGACACATTAGAGAGATACCAAACATATTACATAAATTCTTTGATTTAAGCATCTTCACATTTGTTTAAGAGAGATATGGTACTTGGAATAAAGGATGTACGGGCTCTCTTAATTTTCACAATTGGAACTTTGTATCGGCGGCCTGAAGGGAGAAGGTTGTATTCCGAATTTAAGTAGTGAGTACGGTCAGATATGATTTTGACAGCTTGATTCACGATTTGCCGCTCATATATTGATGATAAACATTCAAATCTGACTCCAGTGATTTTACTTGCAGTGTTAACAATTTTGTCTATTTTAGATTTGAGATGAACTGAGAGAGACCCGTACCAACAATGAAAGGAAAATGTTAAAATACTCTGAATAAATGCTACATAAAAAGATGACATCACAGATGGGTTAACATTAAAAGATCTCAGTTTACGCATGAGATGAAGACGTTGTTGACACTTTTTGTATAGGGCTTCAGTGTTAGAGTTCCAGTTCAGCTTAATGAAGTCAATGAAGGTTCCCAGATACTTATACTCCAACACTGTCTCAACACATTCACCGTTCATTATCACTGGAAGCAGTTCTGTGGGTTTACTCCGAAAGTCAATTATCAGTTCCTGTTTTTGTGACATTTAAGAGTAAGTGGTTTTCTGCACACCAAGTCGTAAAATGATTAATTTCCTCTTTATACAGTTCTTCAGAATCAGTGTCATTCAGTTTGCTGACAATTGCTGCATCATCTGCGAACTTTACAGTTGAACAGGTTGAATTCGAGCTTGCACAATCATTAGTGTAGAGGGTGAAAAGAACAGGAGATATTACACAGCCTTGTGGTGCACCAGTGTTGGTGGTCCGTTTAGTCGATACAGCCCCGTTAACTTTCATGTACTGCTGTCTGTCCACAAGAAAGTTTTCGATCCACTTGATGAGGTATGGGTTAACGCCCATGTCTAACAGTTTCTGTATCATGATATGTGGCTGGATAGTGTTGAACGCAGATGAAAAACCAACGAAGAGGATCCTGATGTATCACTTAGGTGTCTCTAGATGTTTATAGACATTATTCAGGAGTGACAGTGTGGCATCAACAACTCCTCTCCTTGACCTGTAGGCGAACTGAAGCGGGTCAAGTATGTCGGCAACTTCCTGACGGAGATGTCTCAACAAGATGCGTTCCAGCGACTTCATTGCAAGTCTAATGGTAGATTGATATTTCGTGCCTTTTTAATATGAGCATACATGGCTTTTGTGGAGCTACTTACAAGGGTCTTGATGGAGGTTAACAATCTGTTATTTCTATGGAAAACTATCCCTAGATATGTATATGCATCAACAGTTTTAAGTATATCAATACCAATGAACATCATCACCTTACTACGATTGCTTACTCCACCGCCAAAAGTAACAATCTTCGTTTTTTCTAGATTCACCTTAAGTTTTGGAGGTTTTGTTGACTACTGGCTAAAATAACTGTATCGTCAGCATAAAGTAAGATTATAAAATGTAGAAGCAGCATCATATAATCATTGTCCTCGTAGCTCAGACTGACACCTTCACATCCATGTGCAGAGAGGAAAGTTTCTAAGTCATTAAGATATATAGAGAATAGGAGGGGAGATATGTGCATCTGGGTTTAACTCAGCATTTCAACGGTTAAACACAGGGTCCTCGTGGTCTAACCTATACATACTCCCCTATCTGATAGAATATATTAACCCTAGCTAATTAGGGATTAGCTATGTAACTGAATCAACTTTGAATTTCAGATCAATTGCTTAACAACCCCATAACATCTTCCTCTAAAGCTGTTATCTATGAATGTATGAAACCTCTTTATGATATTTCTCAGTCTAAGTCAACTTAAGCTCAGTAATATTCGTTACACTGCTACTAGGGTTTGGTAGACTCAGTATAGCAGTGTAACGAATAATACTGAGCTTAAGTTGACTTATACTGGATATTTCTTTACTGGAACGTAAATTAGGAACAAAGCACTGTAATATTTTAATCAAATTTAAACACGCCAACCATAAATTGCCATAAATTATTGAAACAGGTCGCTGGGAAAATATTTCCTGAAATAAACGATTTTGTCCATCATGTCCCTCCCAAATTGGAGATGAATTTCATTACTTATTTCAATGTAATAAATTTACTGCATCCAGAAATATGTATTCAAAGAACTATTTTGTAAACAATCCTAACTATTACAAAATGTCAGCCCTAAATGAAACTCATAATGTAAAGCAATTACGAAATCTATGTAAATTTCTTCCCATCATAATGTCTGCCAATATGACATGATTAGTTTATCCGTACATAATTGCTGGATTTGTTTCAAGCCCTAGTCTAAAAGTGATATATTTTTTTAAAACTATCCACATGATGCTTTGAAAGTATTTGTAAACATATGGTAATAAAAAGGATGATTGATTGATTGCCTGTGGAGGTAACTTAATGAAACTTTATAAGATAAATTAATTAACCTACTCAGGTAAAACTCTTTAAAAAATAAACACTTTGTGTAGGTAACTTCATCATCATTTGAAAGAGAAATTAATTTACCTACTCAGATTTATGTGTTTAAAAAAATGTAACAATAACTGTTTTAACTATAATTAATAAAATGTATTTATTAACCTTTAACTGCTCTTTTCAATCACCATTATGGCAGGCCTTCAGCATGTAGAATATATCACCAGTTCACGAGGCAGTATTCGATGTTGACCTGGATGGACACATGCAACGGCGACAGATTTCTGCTGTTCAGCAATGGTGAAATTTAAAATTTTATTGCAAATATCACCAGCAAATCCACAGATATGCGTTAAATGCCACATGTCAGATGTCAGATGATTTCACTCTAAATGTATAACCAATGAATACTAAACCCATGTCATATCTGATTACTTTTAATGACTGAGTTCACTGATCATTATGATCTGTGCTCGATGTGGTCAGTGAGTGAACTTAATGGTGAGTGAACTCCACTTACTCGAACACACTATAATTGTGCAAGCCCTGGACTGTTAATCCAAATCCGCTTTTAGCCAATATAGCAGGCAAAAAGAGAATACACCATCCCTGTGTCCGTCATGGTCGAGGGAGCAGGGACTGTCCCCCTGACGAAATTAGATTGGTGTCTGCACAGGACGTCGACCCTTGGGTGAAATGTCACGGTTCAGTTAAGAAAAAAGGTTGACGTCCTGTCCATTTGACCGAAGATGGAAGTTGAAGGTAAAGGGAAAATTGTTGGTGTCGTTTGAGGAGATGAGTTTCCAACATCATTACTATTGAATACTTGGAACGTAAAATACGGACTGAGTGGGAAAATATTCCTCCAAACTTTATTAGGAACTTAGATTCTTTATCCTAAGGTACATGCTTGAAATAACATGATCGAAAAGACACATGTTGAGGCAATGTTGAGGTAATTGATCAAATAGTATCCAAAATAATAGCATTTGAAGTTACCACTATTGTTGCGCACCACTGTAGAAGATGGAACTTGGTTATGACTTATGTCTCCCAAGAAAAGAGGAGCCAAATCTGGTGTTAGGCATGGTTCCCATTCTTAAAAATGTTTATTTCTCAACGCATAATGCATGTTGGTGTAATTTGTGACTTTTTCAAATTAAGTATTTTTATTCAGAATTTGGTTTTCATGGAAATAGTTTCAACTTGGTCTCAAATGAGGGTAGGATTGTTTTTTTGGCCATAACTTAAAAACCTTCAAACATATTTCAAGGAAACTTGGCAAATACAAAGATCCCTTATGACCTAACTGGTACCTTTTGCTATTATAAAGTTTTTCAATTTATATTTCTGCTTTCAAGAACAATTTTGACATTAGCCTTGAGGCTGGGAGGTAGATGTTTCACTTCATAGTGGTCACAGATGTTGGGGTGACAGAAGCTGATATATATGATGAACAAACATCTATATGAAGATGTCAAACATGTATGACAAGTTCCATGAAAGGGTGCCACATCACTATGGATTCTGAAGAATGTCAAGGATCGATGAGGATTTTTTTTCTTGGTGTTGGGTCAGGATTTTTGTTGGACAACATGATTAATTATGGGTAATGGATAATATACTCTTGAAAAATAAGCAAACCATAATTTGATGATATTTGAAATAGAATCTAATTCTGAAATGACAACAGAGTGAAAGTCCAAATTGTGCATAGTGGCCATCCGTTGAAGCAAGCCTCTTTTCACAGATGGCAGATCAAGGGTTCAAGATCAAGGTCACTTACAGTCAATAACCTGTATGTCCGCCCCAAGTAATGAGAACTTGTTGATACTAAACTGAATAAAATAAACATGTTATAAATGGTTGTAAAATTGTTTTGATTGTTTGTTGTGTAACGTAACACACAGCACAATTCCAGCTTATGAAGGCGGTCTGTTATAAATCATATCTTGACCTCACAATCAAGTGATTGACATCATGAGCATCAGTTTATGTCAGGTAACTTAAACAGTCAAGCACATTTTAACAGCTAATAACAGTTGTAATGTTCACCAGAAGTTGAATAACTTCTCTTCAGTACCATTTGACAAGTGCAAATATATAGTTAAAGATGATTCAATGCAGAGATAGGATTTTCAAAAGCTTTTGTAGACAAATGAATCTTAAGTGTTTTTGCATAAGGTAGCACAGCTGTATTAACACTTTCATAAACCAAAACTTTGGTATTAACAGAATATTTCCATGTGAATTCTACAAGAATAAGTAATCTGACATCTTAATGTATCAGATCATTCATAAACTCTATGTCCTGTCTCTACTAACTGTTAGGAAATATTGATTTATTGTATATTGGTATTTTGTCAATATTCCAGATTGTCTGAGCTTTAAATTCACATTCAGATAGATATTTTGCATTTGAAAACAAAATTTGGCCGTGTCAAAAGACATCTTTCCAGTAAGTATTATTGTAACTGCTGGAATATGTGCTTGTATAACACAGTTTGGGTGTTCAACCCATATCAGATTCTGTCTTGTCACCTTTTGCAAAAATCTGACCCCATTGATAATTACCTAAAGTTAGTCTACGTATCATTCTCATGTTTGCTAAGCTATTATGCAATTCACATTTGATATTCTAACTCCAACATGTTCTGGATTTAACAGCAACATATTTCTTTTTACTTTATCTGGTTTCCCATTCCATAAATCTAAAGGAATTTCTCTGAATTTCTCAAGTTGATCTCTGAATGGATTTGGAAGAGCACCCATAAAATAGTGATTAAGTTTTGAGAGGAATGACTTGAAAATGTTATGTCTCCCATAAGGAGTAAGAGATTGTACGGACCAAATGTTCATTTGTTTTGCAATACATGCAAATGTTCACTGATAGTCATCTATTATGCAGTATAGCTCGAAATCAAAGTTAATACTCAAAAGAGTAAACTCTCCTCGCGACCAGTCAAGGTTAGATTCTTTACAACGTTCAGACCTAAATCTCTTATCTGAACCAATCCAGATAAGTTTTGTTTTGTCAACATTTTCCTTTAAACCCGTAAAGCATGCAACAGTTGAAAAGTGTTTCAAACTACATGAGGTCATTTTTGGATGCATCTAACGTAAGAGGTGTATCAGAAGTCAACTAAGAAAGAAGCAGGATGAAAATATTGTGTACTTTATTGTTTTTTAAAGTTGGATAATTATTCAGTTAAGTATGGTAGCAGCTCTTTCAGCTCACATGAGCACAAATCCCAATGTAAAGCAGTTATGCAAGTTAGCATGAGGTCTCTTTGTCTTTGTCATGGGGCCAAGGCTTGGTGAGTGATTATTTCTATTGTTTCTGTAGCATGTGACCTGATCTAAAGTGTAATATACAGTTTTTATCTCAAGTCACTGCTGCATTTTCAACATGATTATCTTAGCACTGCACTTACTGGGTAAGTTAATTTTGTATTATATATGCTCAGTATTTATATTTGTCATAAGGAGGTTGGGATCTGATATTTAGTCTTATTAAGAAGGTGTTGAACATTTTAGTTGCATGTCTGTAATACAGAACAACTGGCAATATAGCATCCACATGATCTGGAATGTTGGAAATATATTGTATATTTAACATCATTATACACTGGTATGTATTATCATCAGCAAAAATACCAGTAACCAGTGATATATAAATATTTGAATAGTGTGTTTAGTAGTAATTTATATTGGTTATGACAATAAGCAGTGTATTACTGCAGCATGTCATGGCACTAAGTCTTGTATGAGTTAGTAAATTATCATGTACATGCTTCTGTAAATAGTATTGGTAAACGTGTGCTGATGTAAAAACATATATTAAGTTTATGTTACTGTGTGTATGTATGCATGCATGCATGTACATATGTGAGTATAAGAAAATGTGTGTGCATGCGAGCGTATCATATACATTGTATTTACTTGAGCCATTTCATAATTAGGAATCAAACAGACATTACCGGTAGCTTCACCGTGGAGTACCTGCAGGAATATTATAACTGCATATGCACATGTTATGTTTTGGGCGTTTAACACAACCAACTGTATACTGAAGATTGGTTCTTGTTACATCCCTGATGAATAAGCATTCTGCTACAGTGTCTTAACATCATTTACACAGTCTCTTATGCCTTAACAACTAAAATGCTGAATGTAATAGTGTAATGCTGTGTTTAAGTACAGATACTGTCTACCAGCAATTAAACCTAACTATACTACACTAGCCACATAAAGAAACTGTGCATTATCAAAATATTATCCCAGTTGATAAGTACGATAACAATGTCAAAGGTACATATAAACTTTAATGGAAGGATCATGAGACCATAACAAGTCGGGAGAATTTCAATTGAAAAGTCAATCACAATGACGTAACGAATCCACAAGACACAGGCATGTGCATAACGTTCTCCCATGCGTCTATAGGTACGTTGACGTCCATCACTATGGGATATGTTAAACCTGGACTCATCTGTAAAAACAACATTTCTCCACCAAAACAAGGGTCTGCGGACATGATTTCGGCACCACATTCGGCGAGCTTGTCGATGACGTTGTGTCGGGATATGGCGTATGGCGGGACGTCGTGGTCTGATCCCGTGATGACGTAAACGTTGTCGAACTGTATTGGGGTGGATACGGCGAAGTCCTGGGATGGTTGGGGCAGTCATCACTGCAGTCTGAAACCTGGGTCACCTTTATCCATCTGTCCTATCTTGGCGTTGTTACACGTGGACGTCCAGAATGTGGCCGATCAATGACGTCATTTGTGTTCTGGTAGCGTCTCACCAGTGCAGAAATGGTGTTCCGGTGGCAGTGGAAATGTGCAGCCACTTGTCGTTGAGACATTCCCCCACGGACCATCCCAATGGCCTCATGACGTTGTGCAGACGTGAGCCTTGGCATGCTATGGGTTTCAATAGCCATTTAATTTTTTTAACTATCGCAAGGGCAGGGGTTGAGCATTCCAAAGTGACAGTATTGTGTGGCATTCATTTGCTCTGTTTCTCTTTCCCGGAATGCACGTGCAACAATGTATTGCACGTCTCAAGGACGGACCCACTGACGTCACGGAACGTGGCACGTGCATGCATGTTGGATACATGTCACTAATCTCTGAGTTTAAATCCTTATGTGTCTACACAGGTTTGATAAATTTAGATTTTAAATTTTTGTATGCACAGTTTCTTTATGTGCCTAGTATATGTTTTTGGAATCATATTCACTGGGATCATCATATCCTCTATCTGAATGATAGTAAATTCCATATAATGCCATTATAATGTTTGGCAATATTGTCTTTAACAGTTTACAATAGTTGTAAACCCTCCCTTACACGAGATATTTAAGAGGGATGTCAGATGTCAATTTCTCATATACATTTTGGATTTGATTTCCTTGAGAATAAAAGTGATCAATTGTTTCTGGGTGATTGACATCTTACCTTTGAAGTATCAATGACTTCAGACCTAAGTAAAAATGAATTTTTGTATGCACAGTTTCTTTATGTGCCTAGTATATGTTTTTGGAATCATATTCACTGGGATCATCATATCCTCTATCTGAATGATAGTAAATTCCATATAATGCCATTATAATGTTTGGCAATATTGTCTTTAACAGTTTACAATAGTTGTAAACCCTCCCTTACACGAGATATTTAAGAGGGATGTCAGATGTCAATTTCTCATATACATTTTGGATTTGATTTCCTTGAGAATAAAAGTGATCAATTGTTTCTGGGTGATTGACATCTTACCTTTGAAGTATCAATGACTTCAGACCTAAGTAAAAATGAACAAAGATCTTTCCAGAAGAATTTAAAATTTCTGTAGTAAATCCATCAGGACCAACCCATTTTTTTCATTTTTCATTGATTTTAATGCTGATGAAAGTTCAGGGAGTATTAATTCTACTTTAACACTACCTGTTACAGTCCGTTTTAGTCAGGGATACACATGCCTGATGAAAAATGAAGTTGAATGCTGACGGGAAACAGTTGAAGATTAAAGTGTACGATTTTTTCCGTGCTGAAGCCGAAAGGGGCAAACCATCTTATGCCATTAATAAATTCCGTAAGCAGGCAGCAAAAGCTTTAGGAGTATCAGCAAGGGTACTGACAAATGTTCTGGAACACAAACATTGTGAGGGTGATGCGAAGCAGGTATGGGTCGTGTCAAAATCACACAAATTAAAACATTTGGACAACTTTCAAAAGAACCTTGTAAAAGGCAGTCTATCAACAAGCTCTATTCTGAAAACAAATACATGTCGCTGAAAATTTTAAAAAAGCATT
Source organism: Haliotis rubra (assembly GCF_003918875.1). NCBI lineage: Eukaryota > Metazoa > Mollusca > Gastropoda > Lepetellida > Haliotidae > Haliotis > Haliotis rubra. Next base: position 121,589 of record NW_025765502.1, read on the forward strand.
TGAAGCAAGAACACAACCTCAGAGTATCAAAGTACACACTCTGGCGACTCTCACACTCTTTCGGGTATCGTTATAAGAAAATTTTGGGGAGAATAGGTCAGTACTCTGTGAACGCCCTGATATCGTTCGCTTGAGAAATAATTTTCTCAGGGTTTTAAAGAAGAAGCGCGAGGAAGGGTTTGAGCCAGTGTACTTGGACGAGACCTGGGTCAATGCCTCGCACACTGCTAGCAGTCAGTGGGTATCCAATGGGGGTGATAAGGGGTCACGTAGACAGCTGCCTCTAGGGAAAGGAGAGAGACTAATCATTCTCCATGCTGGTTGCTCCAGCAAAGGTTTTCTACCTGGCTGCTACTTGGTATTCAGGGCAAAGTCCACAGATAACAGAGACTACCATTCCGAGATGAATGGTGCGGTTTTCCTCGATTGGGTTAAAAACAAGTTGGTACCAGCTCTACCAGAGAAGTCTTTTATCGTAATGGACAATGCCCCATACCACAGCGTGCAGGACCCCGACAGTAAAGCCCCGACATCGAAGGTGTTATGATATCATGGCTCGACAAATTTCAGATCGCACTGCCTTCAAAGGCAACGAAACCTCAGCTATATGAGATCATAAAGACCCACAAAGGTGAACCTTTCTACAAAGTTGACAGTTACATAAAAAGTAAGGGTCACGATATTCTGCGACTTCCACCCTATCACTGTGACCTTAACCCCATTGAAATGATATGGGGTATGGTCAAAGGAGATGTTGCCAGATCAAACACAACTTTTTGATTACGTGACAGAGGTTTTGGTTAAGGAATCCCTTAACAAAATCACGACTGAAACTTGGCAAAACTGTGTCAACAAGGTAGCTAACGTCATTGAACAAGGTTACTGGTCTCGGAATGGCTTACAACAGGCAACTGTGGCACCACTTGTCATCCCTTTAAGTCGTGACTATGACACTACGACAGACGAGGAACCCATAGGTCTCCCGGAATAGATTTTGAGATGTCCCCGCCATGACTGGCTGTTCCGTTTCTGCGGTTTCACCCCGCCGCGACAGATAACAACTTTTGCGTTTTCAATGATGATAGTTTCTTAAACAATTTTTTTGGTGGAGTCCGGAAAATTTTCAAATATAAGAAAGCTGTTGGGTATTATTAAATGATAAACGTGTACTATTTATATTTATGTGGCAATTTTGTACAATGATAAAATTTGCAATTCATCGGTCCGTTTCCGACTCAAACGGACTGTAGGTACAAGAATATGTTTAAAGTTATCGTGGAGATCAAAGTCAGATGCTTGATTGGCATTTTAGAGTGAATGGGTTTAGTTTTAGGCCGTTTTTAGCAATATTCCAGCAATAATGGGCTTCTCATATTGTACCCATGTGGGGAATCGAACCGGGCCTTTGGCGTCAGAAGCGAACACTTTAACCACTAGACCACCGCCCGGGCATTTTAGAAGATGCTATTTGATGAACATAAAGAGTTTACTGGATTTCATCTTCTTTTTATTCTTTGATACGGTTTGGGGCCTGTTCCTGCCCCATCATCAGGTAAAACTAATGAACAGTAACTGTGATGTTATAAGCATGGCGACATCATGGGCACAGTTAACAGTTACTGTTCATAAGTTTTCAGCAATATTTCAGCTATACTATCCAGTGATCAACAGCTTGAGCATCGATCTACGCAACTGGGATGCAATGACATGTTAGTCACCTCTTTGGGTTACTGAAGACCAGTTCAGATCTTCATTGGTTCACTGTATGGCTTTGTGTGAACAAACAAGAAATTATGACTTTTGTTGATGTCAAATTTGCAATTAAACTTCACTAGACAAGATTATTTACCTTTTCAGTTCTAACTGCGTTTTGCTGGGCATTGTATCATATGCAAGGTTTAAGATTACTGCATACATTTGTGTCAGAAACAGCCGGAAATAGCAATCATCTGTGCACGTTTCCCCGGACTCTACTACCGGTGATTTGGTAAAAACTTACCCAATAATATATGGGAAATGAATTCTGATGCATTGGGCGGACAAAATATTATTTTACCTAGAAAAATATATTCTAGTATTGTGTCATTTTAGGGACTGTTCATAATTTATGGCTAGGGGGTGATGATGATTTTAAGGGGGGTCACCCATTGTATTCTGGGGAGCTGGGGGGTGTCAGCAATTTTGTACACACGCACTTTGAGGGGGATCAGCAGTTTTGTACATAGAAATATGTTTAAAATTATGCTTAAAAATTAATGGATCATTGATTTTTTACATGACATGCAAGGGGGGTCACTTATTTTGTACATACATTTTAGGGGGGGTCATTCACATTGTACATGCTTCTCCATAAAAATCATCACCACCCCCCGTAGCCATAAATGATGAACGGTCCCTTAATTGCTGGTTTTGCTGTATGAATGTAAAATATTCATAATCATAACTGGGGAAATGCAGTAGCACTTGGTGTATAAACTTGACTTTCATCAAAAATAATTGCACATACATACAAACTTTCTGTCAACTACACTTCGTTTGAAGGCATGAGTGGATGCAATATGATATGTTTAGTTGTTGTGTTTAGGGTAAATGGCAGTTTTAAGCATCAGAGGGACACTTGATTTCACAGCAATTAAAATAAACATTACAGAATGGCCTTTTGAGCAAGATTTATGAACTAGATTTCGAACATAAGTCCAGATTTGTAAATAACATGTTTGGTTTTATTACCAGATTGTGTAACAACAGGACTTACTTGTGTAATTCACCACAAATTGTTGACACTCTATTTCCGAACACCGATCATGATGAGAAGATAAATGAAGGTTGGTCATATACGGTTACTAATCAAAAAGTAGGGTATCATCCAAAACAGGATTTTCTGTTATGTGAAAAATGGGTTTTTAACTAATTTCAGTGTGTCAGATTTATAGCAGTTACCATCAACTGAATCCTGATGAGTATTACCGGTATTTGTAGAAGTATGGGGAGTTCCACCAGGCCACACTGAAATATTTCATTCATGCCATTTCAAAAATTGCTCTGCCATTGCGTCTGCCAGACAAGTTGCAGGCAGGCACAACTGAGCTTGACATTAGACTTGACTTTGCATGTTCATATGCATATATCAAGGGCTGCGTGTAAATCAATTTCGTCAACCTAAACAAGCAGAGCACACAAAAATCGGTGAATGCCCATCAGATGCTGTTATTTGGAAATATCCCAGTTGGTTTTAGTCTGATTCTAATAAATTATCAAAGCAGTGCGAGCATTTTCATATTTCTTATGTGTGGAGTGAGTGAGTGAGTTAAGATTTACAGTCACATCAGCAATATTGCAGCCATATCGTGACTAAAAACAAGTAATAATTTCATAATAAATAAAGGTAAATCATAAAACCGTCAACGAAGAACTAGTTTATCACAGATTTCAATTTAAAACTTGTAATGAACTCTAAAACGTTTTAACTATATATGACAATATATTATAAAAACAGGCTATAGATTGCCTACAACTGAAGGTAGATCACCATACTAGGGACCATGGGGACTTACAGTACATTAGCTTCCTGGATGGACACAAGCTGGATTTACGTCATCCCTTCAGCTGTCAGCAAGTTTAGACAATTTAGCCAGAAATTAAAATAACACATATTCTACATCCCCTCACCCCACCCCCCCGCCCATGAGGATACAGCCATTCACGATCTCAGATGCTCAATTAAACTACCAATTTTAAAATATTTATCTATTTACAAATCAGATATCAAAATTTATGTAACAAGTCTATTTCGTTTAAACATTCAATGATTAAATGATAGTTTAAAAGATCCCTTACTGTTTTGACATTGAAATATTTATCCCTTGTGATGGAAAAATCAATACAGTCAAGCACGGCATGCTTGACCGTGAATCTTTCATCACAAGGGAAGCAAAACGGAGGATCTTCATGTGTATATCATGATGACCTCCTCAAACCTGGACTGACAAACCAAGAAGGTGTATCTGATGTGTGGATGGTGTGTCGGCAGATTGATTTAGATTCCACTGTTACTTAACACCAAAACTGGAATCAAGGTATATATAGCACAAAACCCCATCAGTGACAATATATACCTTGATGTACCCTATGAACAACTTCAAACCCATTTTGTCATTCCTGTTTCAGGAACCAAAATACATTTTGTTTTTAAAACTAATTTTTAGACAAACCTCTACAGTCTATAAAATAGAAATTATTAAAATAATGACAGGTGGTACACATAGAGTGGGTGAGTGAGTATATTTTTATGCCGCTTTTAGCAATATCCCAGCAATGTCACAGCAGAGGACACCAGAAATCGGCTTTACGCATGGTGCCCACGTGGGGAATCGAATCTGGGTCTTAGGCGTGACGAGCAAACGTTTTAACCACCAAGCCCCGGTACATATAGAGAGTAAGGTCCGTAGTACTAAATCATTTAGTAAATGTATGGTAGGAAGATACAGAAAACTAGCTTCTGGTTCAGTGTACCCTTGATAAGTGGTTGATCAGTTTCAAAGTGTAAACAGTTCTGCAAGTTTGATTTCATACTGTACATGTGCCACACCCTGTAATACGGACCAGCGATAAGATGTTTGCTGTTGGACATTACAGCTTGATATGTACAGAGTAACGGCTCGGTACGGCTGAATAACATTGGTTGCGTCACAGTGACAGGTACATTTTATTACATTGATACGCTATATTGTAAATATCTTGTTAATCATAGATGGCCAGTATTTAAATGAAGTATCTGAAAATGAGAATGTGTTCAAAGGAATTGTTTTAAATGTGAATGTACGAACTTATGACCCTTTGATTTCAAACAGTGTTGATGCTTTCGATTTCATTTGTTTATTAAAATCAAAATTTGTCGTAAAGAGAAATTCAACTTATATATTTATTTTCAAGAAGCATTACCATAACATGATTGTTAATGTCATTGACCGTAATATGTCAGGAAAGGCTGATATGACATACTAGTAATATTCACAACATTTTATGAATTTGATGCTACGGTCACTAATGGTAAAGCCATGTGCGTAAATATGGTTTGTTACGGTGTCTGTTACCGGTTGCTAATGGCCACCGCAATAGTGAAATCAATATATTAACATTTATTGCAGTTTGTAAAACTTCATTTGAGAGCTGATTTAACTTCAAACTAGTTTGATGTTCGTCATATAGTGCATTCAACTGTCACAATAACAGTACATATACAACAAATAAATTCAAACCGGTTCCATTTGACTTGCATTCTCTCGTGACTTTCACCCAAGCCAGTCGCTTTATGCTGGAATCTGGTATTCCTGTAAAGGTTTGTAAGCATATTGTGAAAATCAAGTATACAAAACTGTGGATCTTTACCTTCAGGTAGGCACTCGGGTTTTGAATATCAAAACCTTGGAATATATGAATCACCAACTTGTACATCATTTCAGTAGAGAGGATTCCCATTCTGCATATCGGGTAACATACATGACATGAGCCTAAATAATGTTCAGAGTGGTCTTTTGGAACTTGGACACAATGCTTGAGGTGCCTTAGTTTTTCTTGCTTTTGTGGTTGGTTCAATTTTGTTATTAACCACATCAAACAGCTTTTGACTCAACACAGTCTTCAAAGATGGGTCTTTCCTAAGACGTTTTCCATCAATTTTTGTAAACAAAGCTGCACTTCTTTCTTCTTTAATTTCTGGGACTAGCATTGGGGGGGGACTGAATATCTCCTCCCACAAAGGCTTGTAGTTCTCATTCAAATACTTCCAAAGTGACAAAATATCAGATTGATCTACCCGGTACTCTTCTTCCTTCCTGTGTGCTGTCTTGGCTTCGGGAAGAATCAGAGACCACTGCCCTGAAAGATTCACTTTCCTGATCCTCTTTGGACAATCTGGCGTCACAAGGTCCTCAGGTCCATCGTCACCTGATGCCATAAAATAGGATTCAGTTTTTCTACGGTTACATAGTTCTGCTCCTGCTTCAAGTCCCTCAAAGTTTTGTCATCAAGCATACTCAAGACATTGTTTGAGAGAATGCCAATGATCATATTTACACCATCTCGTTCACTGAAATCATCATCCTCTTTATCATGTATGCTATTCCCAGTGTCAGGAACTTTCTTCAGCAATGAGACCTGTGAAGGTCCAGTTAGAATTGATCTTCAGTAACCCATGCTTGGGTCGTAAGAGGCGACTAAAAGGGATCAGGTGGTCAGGCCAGCTGACTGGGTTGACGCATGTCATCGTATCCCATGTGCGTAGATCGATGTTCATGCTGTTGATCCCTGGACTGTCTGGTCCAGACTCGATTATTTACAGACCGCCGCAACATAGCTGGAATATTGCTGAGTGCGGCGTAAAACTAAACTCATTCACTCACTCTTCTGCAATAAATCGAATGCATCCTTTGCCAGTACAAAAGGTTTCTTTGAACTCCATGTACAGTGATGCAGCGGTTTTGCACTTCTAGATTTACTTTCTGTTGAAGTTCTTGGTAATTTGATACCAGAAGGACATTTCGCATGTTTATTACTTTTAGAATTGTTGGTTTCTTTGTACTTTTGGATTCTTCATAAACATCCTTCTGGAATTGCAATAGGGTCAATGGCCTACCATCACAACTTCTAACCACGAGTCTGCTCCACTGGCCATCAAAACAGCAAAATGGTGTATGAATATTTTGCTTTTCCCACTCTTTTAAGACAAACCGTATCAACAAAATCAATGCTAGCAAACTGTATCAACGAAAATAATTTGCCACTAGCAAACGTGTCTCCAAGTGTAGCAAACTGTAGCATCTCAAATTAGAAATTCATCTGTAACTTCACTATTTAATTGAAATTATCCACATCCAATTACCCACACACATACATATCCCAATGCATATACCTCAATGTCAAGCTTCCACTGTAAATTGTACATCCCCATTATGTAATATCATATTCAACTGTATTTAGGGTAAAGGCGACCATAAGTGGCGCACTTGTGCCAAATCCCGTTGTCTTTTGGACAATAAAATATGTTTCAACTGAACTATATCCCAATACTTGTCACCTGGTATCACATTGGTTTGTGAAAGATATGTTGTTTTGACAATTAAAACCAGACATTATTTCCATTTGATGGAAAAACATACCAAATAACATCGATTTATCGCTGGTGCTTATTACAGGCGGAAGTGTTACCCATGTGTCCTGTATCATGTGAATCTATATGCAATGTAACCTTCACTCACAGGCAACATACGATGTGTTCAGTATAACAGAAGAGTTTTCACATAAAACAGAATTCAGTTGTACTCACGTGTCCATAGATACGCACGCGCAAAACTATTCGTCAGTCGAACGTTTTGTTCAGTGTTTCTGGTAACAACCCACATGTTTTGCGTGGCGTGTGCAGAATTACTAATGCACGTTGACTTCGTGCACTGCAGATACATACAGGTTTCTGGAAGTTAAGGGCCAAGTTTGCTGTTTGGTCGGCATGGGATCCATATGAACTCTACATTTTGGCCTAAGGCGTGCATGCTGCTTTTCAGTACATTTTTAAAATAATTTTTAGTTTTGTAGTGTTTTGTTTTTGATTGCTTGGAGCCCACTAAGTGAATCTGTTAGAATTAAAATTCCATTGTGTTGTTTGACAAGCGGTTCTTGCAGTGCTGTTTCAATGCCAATTAGTTTTTGTGATGAATATTGATTGGAGCCTATGTAACTTAGTTTGCCCCGTGGCTTGTGATGTGTGGGTGCGTTTTGCACCCGTGTAAAAGGACCTAGCTGTTATAGTCCGTTTGGCTCAAAAGCGGACCGATGAATTGCAATCTAACTCTAAAACTACTAAACATATACTGCTCATTGAAACACTGATCATAATCAAAACATCAGACCAGGTCTGCGATTCTTTTCGCAGAATTTATGTACTAAAAATAAAAAGGTTGTTTAACAAACTATCATTAACATTTTGACAAAGTTCACTATTTGTTACGAGGGAGGACTGCAAAGAGAGGAACAGCCAGGTGTACGCGGAGCACGTGTACAAGTGCCGGCCAAGTTGAATCATTTACAATACCTGTGCTGTGCTGTATCATCCTTTCTCGCACACTTGGCTGTTCCTCTCTTTGCATGTCAGAACAATTTACAAATAATATCCAGTCCTGGTTGGGGAAGAAATAGTCTGGCTAGGCCAGAATCTAGCCCTTTTGATATAAGAACAAGGGTGGGAAAGATTAAGCTTAGGGGAAGAAATTTGTCCTAGGCCAAAGTTTCCCCAGGGAAGGTTTGGTCAGGGGGAAAGTTTGGCCTGTTACACCGGGTTAACCTTACACAGAGTGTGATACATTTCCTCTTGGCATTAATCTTACTTTTTAAGATGCAACATTACTGCCACACTGCAAGTTTATCCTGACATAAAATGTGCTACATGACTGCTGAGCACAGGGGTTAACTTTACACTGAGTGTGATACATTTCCTCTTGGAACACTGTAAGTTCTATTTTTTATCAATACACTGTATTATAATACTTATATCAAAGGGTTCTACATTGCCTTCAGGCTCAAAGGTTAACCTTATACTGGAGGTGCTATGTTAGTGCACCAAGGTTTCTTTGACATTGAATGTGCTGTATTACTGCCATGCACGAAATTTAATCTTACATTAAATTTGCAACATTACTGCTAGACGCTGGGTTAAACTTACATTAGGTGCTACACATAAGGCGCATCCTTACTGATAGCCAGCGATGTAAACCTAACACAAGGTGCTACATTACTGCCAGGTACAAAAGGTTAACGTTGTTCTGAATGTTCTACATTAGTTGACCAAAGTTACCGTCACATTAAAGATGATATATATCTGCCAGGCACTACAGTAATCCCTTACATTGAAGCGCCTGTTGGTGGAAATGTTATCTATAGGGCATATTTGCTGCCATCAAACTCCGTTGGGTTACCGTACAGTACAGATGCTACCTTCCACCCCGGTACCGACGGGCACTGTACATTGTAGGTGCGACACCTACTTCCAGTATCGATGAAAACAGTTAAGTAAAGGAAGTAACCGAAAGAAACAATTTCTTTAAGTCAAACTGACAGGCATTATTAATCATCTGAACACTTTATCATCTGCAAGGAATTAAATTACATGTTTGATCTTAAAACCCATTCCATGAAGTAACGAGCAAGTTTCATCCCACAAGGAACCCGTTCCTCAATGCCAGCTGAAGTTTGTACGGTTTACTGATATATTTCAAACAGCTCGCTTTGTATTGACCATACACGCTATATGCGAATAAAATCACGAATAGTGGCAATTGTGTTCAGCGAATAAAATCACGAATAGTGGCAATTGTGTTCAGCGAATAAAATCACGAATAGTGGCAATTGTGTTCAGGTCCGTAGGTTACATTTTTGATAATCAAACCAGAAAGTTCAAAGACGAGTATAAATACGGTAGACGCATGTCTATTTCTATATCTTTTGGGCGTATAAGTACTGGTACGTACGTGTGTGTGTGTGTGTGTGTGTGTGTGTGTGTGTGTACACATACATACGTACCAGTACTTTACACCCAAAAGATATAGAAATAGAACATGCGGTTATATATATATATATATATATATATATCTGTATAATACCCATATGTGGGTGCATGTCAATATGTTTCGAAATCTCGGTTCATGTATGTTTGTTTAACACCGGCGCTGGTGCATATATTCGTATAAATCGGCCAGATTCGTCGCATTTGAATTTGCTCCAGGCCTGTTTTATTATGCGTGCGTGCATATGCTGTATTGCTGGATATGTTGATATACCTAGATCTAGTACGTAGGTGCATGCTGTATGTATATACCTCTGTTGGTGCATATTTATATCAATACTTATGCGTAACATGTATGTCAAGGCACATGATTAAATTTACATGGAAAAATGGTATATGTTGCCACAGACAAAAGTTCTCTTTGGAATGTTTATGAGATAACTGGTTCTTTAAAACACATTTAAAACAACATTATATACACCACAGTCATATCTTTCTGAGAGCTAAACTTAAGTCTCTTTTACTGTCCGTAACAATATAGGTCAAGTCACATATACGTGTTTCAAGTAGCATGCATCCTCTGTTTGGGCACATTTTTAGCAACGACGTGTGCTTATTCTGGTCCTTGTTAAATGTGCCACGCAATGACCTTATGGACATAGAGACCTACCTGCTTTTCTGTGTCTTTCCCTTTGTGTACAACCACTGGTGTGATGAGGCGCTCACAGTAACTTCCTCAGGAGCGCAACACCTGACGGACGCACAACACTGTCATTCTCAAAGTAAAACAATACATTCTGATACAAAGACAAAATGCCGTTGCTGCCATTTACCAGTGTCAGAACTCTTCTTGAATAGGAAACCATTCATACTGTTTTCATGGCGAGCTTTACTGGCCAGGTACCAGTAACTGGCCCCTCGTTAAAAACAGATTCCTTTCTGCATTTGTAACCAGCAAAGATGTGAAAAGAAAATCCTGCCAGCAAAAGCGTATAAAGCAGTGAGGTTGCGTTCAACAATAAAATTTATAGCCAATTGAAGCTCTTTCAGACGATAATCAGCTACAATTATCGCCGAATCTTCGAACAATAAGGAATCACAATCCTAAGGTTGCATGTCATGGACAATATTTATCATAAAAAAGTACAATGAATGTTGTTCACTTCCGTGTAAAATACAGGGTGTAATAACGCTCACACCAGAGTAACGTCATCCCCTCCAAATAATCATCCATCCCATACAAAGCCAACACTCTACGCCGAATGTGCGCCTCCGCCAGGTCGATATTGCAGCAAGTTGGATGTTCCTTCTCGGATCACATGAGCGTCAATACCTGATTGCTGCGGCGATGTGACACGACACCAATAACATGTTTCCCAGTTGGTTTGTTATTCTCATCTCGCAAGATAGTCGAAAATCTATCAACTGGTTGGAATGCCAGTCATATGGGGGCCTGCTGCCCATGCATTGACCAAACAATATCTACCGAGAACAGAAGACATTTGTACAAACTAGGATAATATATACATGTACATGGTCAGGTTCTTCATATGGTACTTATAACATGTACGAGCATCTGCCACCTACAACTCTGTCATGGGTGTAACTGAGGGCATATATTCGATATATGCGGCTTTAGTGTTTGTTGCGTTCAGACAGATAACTGCGCGCCCTTTTATTGGCAGCATATAAAATCGATATATGACATTACAGTACGAGAGACATCTGCTAACACCCTCCCTCCCTCGGACTAATATGTGCGGTGGCTGCCAGCGAGGGCTGACGGGCTTCTGATTCCAGTCGCACACAAGTGCTAACATGAATGGTGACCAAACGCGAGAGAGCGAGCCGGATTAGCTGTCGAAATACGTGAACTATGAGTGATATTTGCCAAGTAACAGGACAGTGAAGTAGTTTTCATCACTAGCAGAACACAGCTCACTGAGCTAATAGCCCAATACCCCAAAGACAAACTGCGGTTCAAACTGACACGGGCATACACAGGACCACCGGAATATTTCACCGATGCCAACGGCGACAACAAAGACAAAAACTACAACCCGGTCAATTCTCAAATATTACCAACTTTCATAAACACTGATAACTGTGTCGATATGGTCCTCTTAAACAATGAGTTTTTTAGACATGGGAAGAAGCCCATGATGATACAGAGATTCTGACAGATTATGTGCACGTCAGGATGTCAGCAGATCTGTCTCCTCGACGTTTCCAAGCAGTAATCCATTGTACATATTCTGTGTATACTTACCAGCGTCAACAAGACCTAATGAGGCATTTTCTCATCTCTTGATATGTTGGATGAATTGCACGAAGCATATTCAATATTCGGTGAGGTGATTATTGTCGGTGATATGAACGCTTAAATTGCGGGCCCTCGTTGCGTGTTCAAAACAGATGTTCGGTCACGTCGCATGCATCAGACTCTGATGAAGTCAGGTTTAACTGCAGTGAATGTTCTATCATCATGTTATGGTCCTAACTGGACTTTTTCAGTCACACGAAAATGGTCCAGCGACCATGATCGACCATATTCTTGTACCAAAAACACTACTCAGTGATGTTCAGTGGTGCTTTGTGCTAGATGATCACAGTTACAACGGCTCCTGATCACCATCCTGTTATTGCATCGGTTAGTTTACACACTTATACGGAAGCATAGATATCACACAAGTTCAGAAGACTGCTATTGCCTGGGATAAAGCGAGAAACACAGATAAGATAGTTGACAATACATTTGCTGTGTCACAGCGCTCTGGACTCTAACACCTCTCAGTGCTGATGCCAGCCCATCAGAGATTGATCTATATTATAATTTTATTGTGGATGGTTACTGCAGGCTGCAAAGGACACGCTTTCTGCCAGTGAAAGGTATAACAGAAACCTGAAACCATTTTGGAGTAGCATTGTCAATCAGTACTATAACACGATGAATAAGAACAGAATATCATGGCTTAATGCTGGTAGGCCCGGGGTATGCATCACAGTACACATGTTTAGTACAAAGAAGCAAAAGCTGTTTAGGAGGTCACTTCGTGAAGCCTCAGATAAATTTGTCTCCTAATGGTTCAAGGACATTGAAGATATGGCTAATGTTGATCATCGTCGGTTCTGGTATATGGTGGAAAACAGGATGCAGAAGGGATATGAAGCGTCCTTGGCGCCTATAACATATAATGGTGTTACTCACAGCACTCCCGATGCTGTGATGGAAAGCTAGGTAAGGCTCACTTCAGTGCTGTGTATCAAGATACTGAGAAGGAACATTTCAATAGGGCATTTCAAGAGCATGTCAACCAAAAGTATACACCATCAGGAAGAGTTGTCTAACAGAGAGTGGTGAATGTATTTCATTTAGTGCAGTAGACATAGAAGCACTGTGTTCGCAACTCAGAAGGCTGGAGGACATGATGGTTTGGTTTATGAACACTACGACACGGTGGGAAATGTTTGATATTTCATCTGTCATGTCTGTTTGGTGCTATTGGTGAACACAGGAAGTCTTCCGAGAGACTGGTGTGTATCCGTCATGGTCCCTATATTCAAAGGGGTAACAAATCGAGAAAAGATCCGAACTCCCACAGGGGTATATCGCTCAGCCCTGTCATTGGAAAGGTATTTGAAATGGAACTGATACAAACACTTACAACCGCTGAAGTCTACGGCAACATTTCCCAGTAAAGCAGCAGATGACGTATCAAACAGGCTTGTCAGCTCTAGAAGAGTCATTTAATCTGCAAGAGACTATATATCATTACCATGAAAGGGAAACAAGATATACATGTTGCTTTCTTGGATACAATGAAGAGCATTCGATACTGTCTGGCATAACGGTCTCAGATACAAACCGTATGAAGCAGGGGTTCATGGACAGCTGTGGACTATTATTGAAAGGATGTACCCAAGTATGAAATCATATGTACAACTTGGGCAACATAAATCAGAGTGTTTGAGCTTCTACAAAGGAGTTCGCCAAGGCGGAGTCCTTTCAGCTAAGCTGTATTTGTTATATATTGATGGAACTGTTGAAAAACTCTCTGATACCAAGAAAGGTGCAATGTTGTTAGATCTGAATATGTGCTCACCTACTCAAAGCAGATGACATTGCGGTCGTTAGCTCAAATGTGCATGCTCTGAACAGCCTTGTGCAGACGTGTGAGGAGTACAGTAATGACTGGCGATTCACTCTGTCTCCCAGCAAGAGTGAGATCATGACGTTTCCCTATAGTGCGAACACGATGGGCAACCGTCCGGAAATCACACTATACAGTGAACCTGTGCTCCAGACTGATATCATCAGACATGTAGGCATAGTACTCACACAGAGAATGTCATCCATCGAGCATGTGCTGCAGGCTTGTAACACACTGAGAGCAAACACACATGTATTGTTGCGGAAAGGATTCCACTCAAAGTTAATGAACCCGATGACAGCCAGCAAGTTACTTGCAGCATCTGTTGCTACCAAAGGCACTCTATGGATGTGAGCTTTGGACTGGTCTCACCAAACATGAGAGATAACTATGCTCGAACGAGCATACCGTTATGCAGTAAAGAAATACAAAATCTGCGCAGCAAGAACCAGGACAGATATCTGTCTTGGATTCTCCTACTAGGGCTTTGTCCTGTTGAGACTGTGATAGATACTCGAAAGCTGTTATATATAGGGCAGACTCATCAATATGAAGAGACACTATTTGCCTCACCAGGTGTTTCTTATCAGACTTCTGTGCTTCAGACATGAGCTTGAGAAGTCAACGGGTTTTATTCCCGACATTGTGAGAATTCTTCATAAATACGGTTTACATCAGCACCTAGAGGTCTTATGTACAAACGGGACAGTTCATGAATCAGACTACGTGGAAGAAATTGTGAAAAGATATGTAATGAACTTCGAAGTGACGTCATACAGACAGAGATTAGTGGATTCAGGACTACATTAGCTCCACCAGATTCACCCGAACCTGTAAAAATTGCACCAAGCCTGGGTGATTGCGCAGAAGAAGCCGGCCTGCAGAGCAGCAGCCAATTTTATTGGTGCAAACCTGTGCTGTGATTAAGGAGAACCAGGGTGGTAGTGACTTTGTGCCATAGGTGTGGTCTGTTTTACACCAGATATTCTTACCCATATTATCCAGTACTGTGATCACTTGACTGACCTCCGCGATGAACTGTGGTGTGAGATCATAGCTATTGGTAGTGTGGAATTCAGTGTGCATCTCCACAACCTTAATGATTGGGATTTCACACTGCGCATGTTATCCCTGTGTGAATAGTTTTTAACCTGTGCACAGATGACAGAGACATTTTCGCGGCAGTTTGTGTGCAGTATGTGTTTCGCATTGCCAACACATACTACCAGAGATCTGTTGGTGTCACATAGATATGAAGCACTGTTCCACGAACGTTGAGATCTGGTACGGACTGCGCATATGCCCAACGACCATTGGCTTGAAGACGCGACTTAATTGAGTTTGGTTTTACGCCGCTTTTTAGCAATATTCCAGCAATATCACGGCGGGGACACCAGAAATGGGCTTCACTCATTGTACCCATGTGGGGATTCGAACCCGGGTCTTCGGCGTGACGAGCCAACGATTGCTTGAAGAATAATATGTAATTATTGTATTGTATATATACTATGTGAACCTTGTACTCTTCAGAATGGAGGAAATAAATAGATATACTTATAATCTGTCTCCTCTCACAACACAGTGTGAAGCACTCACTAATCTGTCTCCTCGATGTTTCCTCTACAGCACAGTGTGAAAGTACTCACTTATCTGTCTCCTCGATGTTCCTCTACAACACAGTGTGAAGTACTCACTAATCTCATGTATTGTTTACGAATACGTATTTCGATATTGTAGTGTGTTGTAGTGTGATATTGACGGATACACACATCAAACACACACACACGCGCGTGGCCTGTGTGTATGGTGCATGGTTGGAACAAGTTGGCTATTTCTCGTTATGTGACTTTACTGACCTTCATTAGCAATTTTTAACTTGGAATAACTTTACATGAGTTACAACCAACCACGTGTTGCGATATCAACCAATATTAATACACTCTTCAAAGAAACGAAACGCATAGGCGTTTTCAGCAGTTCATGTCAATATATTTTGACACCAACCGTCATTAAGACAAATCCTTTGTTTGAATCCCGTTAATCATGTCATGGTTCATGTGTATTGCGCGCAAACTCATCCCAAAATGTGTTTGCAAACGTTTGTCAGAAAAAATGAAACGATACATGAAAAGTGCATGCAGAAAAAAGTTTTCCACCTAATGCACGTGCAATGTGTTGGAAACATGAGTAGAGACATCGACCATAAAATCAACATAGCGAAGTTTACGACAGCTGCAAGGGGTGGTGTCACTTGAAAGCCCCTTGTGTCAATAACATGTGCAGTGATAGAACTGAATGAATGCTGACAATATCAACAAATACTGAACATCATTGAAAACGCACCACCTGTAAAATTTTGAAAACAGTGGTAATAGGATTGTTTTGAGACTGAAAAATGAACGTTGGAAATGTTGTTAATAACACAAAAAGACAATAAATAACGCTGTACAGTAAAGAACGGATTGCCTGAACACATCATGGAACACATCACATGACAACAACAAAATTCATACACAACATTGAAAAGCACAAATTGCATGCGTAAAACATGCTGATTAGGGGATATAAATGACCGTCGGCAAAAACGTTCTCATTTTTAGCTGTACCTCCGCAAGTAAAGTTTATTTTTTGCAATGCCAAGATTGTCACCAGAGGAACGGAAGAACGGGCGTTAATTATGTTGCAGGTTGGTACATCAAGCAGGATTATTGCCAGACGATTTGGTTGCCATTATTCCACCATCATAAGACTTGCCAACAGGTACCAACAAACAGGAACCACCAGGGATTCCGCCAACGTCCTGGCCAGGCACGTGTTACCACCCTCGCCAGATCGAGACATTGTTCCGGCGCCATATTCGGGATTGTACGTTTGCCAGCTGCCAGAACCGCCAACGCCAAGGCGACGTGGTTTGATCAGTGCTTCCACCGTCCGACGCCGTCTCCGTGCGGCAGGATTACGGTGTCGACGATCTTATGTTGGACCCATCCTCAAATTTGTATATCACACTTTACCGGTGTCCAGTTGACTTTCCAATGTTAATTATGTTGTTTATTTAAAATCAAGAGAAAACGGTCGGTATAGTGGAAAATTATCAGGGCAAGTGACTTTACATGTGCCACTGTACCGGAGTACACCATCATAACTTTAAAAGTTATTTCCACCCCTGAATCCTGACTGATAGACATCGCCGTGAACAGCATCGTTTGACGGTTGTTACGACGTTGGCATGGTGTTGTGTTCTCCGACGAGTCACGTTTTCTTGCGAAATGCCGGACGGGCGTCTATGGGTATGGCGTCAATGGGAGAACGTTACCATCAGGACTGTGTTGTAGCAACAGATCGGTCGGTGGAAACAGCATTATGGTGTGGGGGATTCAGTTATCATCACAAAACCGCTCTCTGGTGGTTTTGTTGTGGCAGAGTGAATGCGGCTTTACTACCGTGACACCATTCTTCAGAACAACGTCGTTCCTTCTTTAACCAACATCAAAATCTGCACCACATTCCAGCAGGACAATGCTCGAGCGCACACTGCACGTGTTGCAACAGAGTTTCTGGCAAACAACAACATTCCTCTATTTCCATGGCCTGCATTGTCACCAGATTTGTCTCCCATTGAACACTTGTGGGATCACATATCGCCAACGCCTCTCACGTCGCCCACCACAGATCAACAACAGCAGGGAACTTGAGAATGCCTTGCAACAAGAGTGGAATGCATTGCTTCAAACCATTATTCAGAGACATATCAGTTCAATGAGGAGACGTTGCACAGCGTCATACACGTTACCTGACTTTCCAATTTGACTCCATCTTTCTTTTCATGGTCGAAGCTGAATTAAAAACTTTACTGTTTTGCTGGATTGGTTCTTGTTTCTTTTCTTTACCAATCATTGGACTACAAAAGTATGTAAAATTTACACCGATTGCTCATTTATGCTCTTGGAAATCCAAACTAATACAGGTGGTGCGTTTTTAATTATGTTCAGTATATATTCGTCTGTGTGTCGATTTTCCTTCATCAATGATCATGTATAATCGACTTGTGTACACTGAAATACGTTTAATACATTTCCTTAGTTTGGGCATTTGCGTTTCTTTTTTCTTTGTTTTTTTTTAAGAGTGTATTACAACGGTCATGCATATCTTCAGCACATAGTGTGATTCCTAGAATTTTTCCTGAAAACAGATTTACTCTTTCAGTGAGTGAGTGAGTTAGTTTTACGCTGCACTCAGCAATATTCCAGCTATATGGCGGCGGTCTGTAAATAATCGAGTCTGGACAAGACAACCCAGTGATCAACAGCATGAGCCTCGATCTTTTCCTCGTTCAACTCAACTCACCTGGAAATAAACATATACTCCATCGTTTCCTTAATCCTTAATTTGGTGAATATTCCAACATATCCTAACGTGTTGGAAGGTTGATTCTGTTAACGCTAGATGTGTTTAAAGTTATTTTATGTTAACGTGTCGAGTTCGTGTAGTTTAGCCAGGTGTGCAACAAACAGTATTCAGTTTTTGTGCACGTGCCGAACTCGTGGAACGGAACCAATGGTGCGGCACACACAAATAAATAGTCCATATGCAATGGCAAGAAGAGTGTGTACTATTGTTTCGGATGTGGACACAAGAACTGTAAAATTAGAAGAATTGAAGACATATCTCCAACTACAAGGATATCCACGCACGTGGGGCAGCATAAAATGCTGTTCATAAAGTAGTACAAGTTCCAAGACAGACACTTATGAAAACAAAAAGTGCACATTCTTCCATTTGTTTGTACCTACAATCCTAATAACTGTACAGTTATGCCTATTATAAAAGCAAATCTTCCAATTTTGTATAAAAGTGATACTATAAAAAAAGGGATATCCAAGACTAAATTTATACGTAGCACTAGGCAGCCTAAAAATCTAAAACAAATCCTTTGTCCATCTAAATATTTACAAAGATACAAACACCGTCACACTCCTCGATGTGGAACTTGTTTAATCATAACTGAAGACTGCAAATGATGCTAAGTCATCACTGCGCCGGAGTGTGAGCCTAACCTTACTGTCACCCATGACTACGTTTTATGTCTCCGCTATTGTCACCATAGGAGTGGAAACAAACCCATTTTGGGGGGAGGATTTGATCAAATTGAGAGGTATACATGATCAATATATCAAATTAAAAGCTAAAGACCTATTAAATAATAATAGACATGATGTGGAAATATTCGCGTGGACACTTACTGGTAAACTGGATTTGGGGCAAAAACACTAAAAATCATAAATTTACCAAATATCTTTTTGATTTTCAAACTATTGACCCTATTCAAAACAAATTCACCATCACATGAAAGGTTATTCTCTGTACAATTGAAAAATAATTAGTGATTCCAATATTTAGACATAACATTTTCATTGTTTGCTTGAAAATTTGGATGAAAAATATAATTTTCGCTGCTACTCTTTGACAATTTTTTCAAGGTATGATTCAGTACAAGAATAAGAACTCTATCTGTTATAATTTCAAAAATACCTTATAAGTACTCATTACTATCATTATTACAAGTTAAGACACATTAATATCTATAAAATAGAACATCTTTAAAGATACTCAATCCTAAGTGTTAATGTGTTCAGAACCAACAATCATTCAAACTCGATTCATTTGCTGTTCTTTTTGTGCTAGAGGTTATTGGTAATAACAACTTGGAAAAGAATAAGTTCAAATATGAATTTCAAACAATTAACTGACCAAGCATTCCATTTCAGCTTTAATTACACATCAGATCAGGTTAGTTACACATCAGATCAGGTTTAGTGACACATCAGATCAAAGTTTGTTGCTTGCTTCAGTTTGAAAGTTCTATTTTACAATCTTCATGTAATACATCAAATAGATTTATGATTATTACATAGGGCATTCTTCATTGTCACTGATTTCTTCACCAACATCTTTCATGGGTTAGTGCAATTCTGTCCACTCCGTCGTCCAGTTCAATAACAAGGCAGATTGTTCTGTCAACAAATGCACCGCATTGAGGAGCATGGGGACTTGCAGCAGGTGCAAACAAGACAGTCAAGATCTTCCGAAGCAGTTTGATGTTCAAACAATGTGGGGAGAGCAATCCATTCACCCTGGTCCAGCCAAAAATCTTCAAGGTTACCAAGCTCTGGTTTACCACAATGAGAACTTGTCCAGATGCTAGTTTGCCACATCACACGCTTAACTGCTGTCGAAAGCTGTCTTGGCATGGGGGAAGTTTGGCAAGCTCAATGTCACTTAGTTGACATAGTTGAAGTCTCATGTCATTCAAAGAATGGCATGATTTAAGCTTCTTCCTGGGGTCATACAAGGCTCATGTTAGTTGCCTCCGCAGACCTCCACTGCTGCATCAAGGTTTCCTGAAGATAAGACGTCATCACTTGAAAACAGATCTTTGTCTTTCATCATAGCCTTGTAGACTTGCTAACATGAAAAATGCTGATGACGCATCGCAGCCAGTGAAGGCATGGATTCCTGGCAAAACAAATGACATTGATGATCCAAGAAGATGGCAGATGTTATGGACAGAAATGAATTAGTGCTTGTCTGTGACTGCAGCAGACACTCCAATGTCGTACCAAATTTCACGGACATGCACCATTTGTGGATGATAGTAGATACACAGTATGAGGACATCTGTATCAGGGGACTTGATGATGATACGTCCTTGGGTATGACTCTCTTCAAACTCACCTTTGCAGTACATGGCGTGTATCAGCTTCTTCTCGAGAACATTCAAGCTCATCAATGCAAGTATCCCTAGTGGGAGTGTTCAACTTGGTCACCGTTCCATCTTCATATCCTCCTGAAAGATATAAACCTGAAGGGTGCTTCTCACTATAAATAAGACATGGCTTCTTTTCCCGGAATAACCGCACTTGAGCTTTTTGTTTGCTCTCAGGTTTTACTTTTTGTGAGTAAGACCTATTTCCCGGTTTTACTTTTTGTAAGTAAGACCTCATCCAGGTTTTTCTTTTTCCTAATTAGGGCTCCTTGCCATTAGGCAGGAGACCTATTGTAATCGTTCGTGTTTTTATTATTATTATTATTATTATTTATTCTTCCGCCGTATTTTGTACCAGAGCTACAGAGAGCACCGCTGGACAGAATGCCTTGACAAAAATCACCCAGATGCCCACCGAGGGATAGATATCGCGCTTTAAAATCTCTAGGCTGTAGGCCCAATAGCAAAGGGCAGATAATTCAAAATTAATTCAAAAAATTTCAATTTCAAATGCAAATATCTCCAAAACTAATGCTCCAATGTGTGCCAAAGTTCTTGAGCAGACGCGCAATCAAAATGCCTACAATTTCGCCTGGACGGCTCAAGTCGCTAAAATGCACCGTTTGGCCGCTATTTTGGATTGAAGTTTTGGGTGATGTTTTTCAGCAAAATGCTGACTACTTTCCTCCCAAAATGTGCTGCACTGAAACTTCAAGAGCTACGGCTTTCAAACTTTGCATACTTTGTGTCTATGCACCTTACTACACAGTAGCATCGTCAAATGTGGCTATGTGTATTTGATGGCCGCCATGTTGGACGCTACTTCTGGGCAAAAGTTGTCTTCAAAAACTTTCACGGGCTTCTTTGCCATTTTGTGCCAAACGAAACTTACCACATACAACACTTTAAACGCTTGTTCTGAAGTTGCCTTTGGTTGTTGAACATTTTCTGTTCTTGGTCCTATGTCAAAAGACCCTGCAACCGCTTCGGCTTTCAAACTTTGAAGAGCGCCATAACATTTACTGATCAAAACATCTGTTCAACATTATCCATGTGGATAAAACGTATGGGAGCTAAAATGGAAAAAACTGTTTGAGACGTGCCCCGAATGAAAGAAAAAGAGTGCCAAACAACCTGACCCTCAACCCCAGGCAGAACACGCGAAACATCACGCAAAAAGTATTCCAACAACGTACCAGTAATCATAAATAATGCTTACATTCAAAAAACCCTAAGTTTGGACAGATTTAATAAAATAGGGACTTCTTTATATCACCGACGGCCCAGGGATACATTGCCGAATGTGTCAAAAGTTTCTTACACATTTACATACAGCAAAATACCCGTGCAAAACATGCGACAGTCTGAAGGAAGGCGCAAGGACGATATCTCCTATAAAGAGACTACCACTGCAAAGCGTGGTCCACGTGCAGATATGGGAGACGAAGTGAATTTCAACGACAAATGTAATTAACAATGACGAGGAGCTGTCAAATCTGAACTGGAACTTCAGCGGGTTGAAACACAAGCTGGACGATACTGAATAAGAAATAATTTGTCTAAGCACGCTATCTTTGGCTTATTGGAGATCTGGAATAGCGCTACACAAAATTAAAATACAGTGCAGTAGCGGCGTTATATCTTCATTGTAATTCAATCTTTTTGTAAGGGGTATGTCTTTAGACAGCTTTTAAAGATTGTCAGTGAATGAGCGTTCTTGGTCATGGTAAAAGTTGTAGCTGTGGTCTAAGGGGGGTAACCCTGGTTTGGCTGAAGGAAACGCTAGTAAAATCGTACACCACCACCAACGCGCCGACTTTGCAATACCCAAAGAGTAATGGGCTTTTGGTACCATTTGTGATTTCTACAGTTTGCATATAGTTCAAAAGTTCATAGGTGACCTGTATCGAATTGTTACGTGTATTTCCAGTATATATACCTGCTCTCGATTCACAAATTCGGTTGCAACAGCCCGAGTGTAACAGTGTGATGGAGACTGATACAAACTACTCAAGTACCTTAATTGCTGTGCAATCACAAGTTCACTTGCGTCAGCGTGAGAGAGTGAGTGAGTGAGTTAAGTTCTACGCCGCACCCAGCAATATTCAAGCTTTATGGCGGGTACTTTATATCACCGACGGCCCAGGGATACATTGCCGAATGTATCATAAGTTTCATCGACATTTACAGCACGGCAGATTACCCGTGCAAAACATGCGACAGTCTGAAGGAATGCGCAAGGACGATATCTCCTATAAAGAGACTACTACTGCAAAGCGTGGTCTACGTGCAGATATGGGAGACGATGTCAATTTCAATTGACAATGACGAGAGCTGGCGACCAAGCTGGTGTTATATTGAACTTTCCATTTTTTCACAAATATGTGTGTTATACTCTAAAAATATATACATAACTGAATGTATAACTCTCCAAACCATTGGTGGAAATAAAAAACATTCATTCATCCATTCATTCATTCATTCATTCATTCATTCATAAATAAAGGAATTGAGTATTTAGAGAGAACACTATATGCTATGATATATGACCAACCTCATTGTGGCACAAGAGTTGTATTTACAAACAGTTAAATGTGAATCTCGACTTGTCACCTACACGTAATGGCATTTAATGCAGACCAAGAGTATAACAATGTAATGATTGGCACAGAGGTAATACTAATGTTAATAATAATAAGCAGATCTGTTATGAGCCAAAAAACCCATTGGGCTACAGAAAATTGAAATACAGTGCAGTAGAGGTGGTGAAAGTTGTAGCTGTGGTCTAAGGGGGGTAACTCTGGTCTAGCTGAAGTAAACGCTAGTAAAATCGTTCAACAGCGACCAGGCGCCGGCTTTGAAATGCCCGAAGAGTAATACGCTTTTGCTAACAATTCGGTGCTGTTTGCATGGATTTTAAAACTTCATAGGTGACCTGTATCGAGTTTAGGTGTATTTCCAGTATATATACCTGCTCTCGATTCACACATGTTCAATTGCAACAGCCCGAGTGTAACAGTGTAATGGATACTGATACAAAACTACTGAAGTACCTTAACTGCTGTGTAATCACAAGTTCACTTGCGTGAGCGTGAGTGTGACTGACTGATTGAGTTTAGTTTTACGCCGCAGTCAGCAATATTCAAGCTATATGGCAGTACTTTATATCATCGACAGCCAAGGTTTATATTACCGAATGTGTCATAGGTTTCTCCCACATTAACTATACAGCAGGTTACCCGTGCGAAACATGCGACAGTCTGAAGAAAAGCGCGGGGACGATTATGGCCGCTTGCAAAGCATGCGACAGTCTGTAGGAAAGCGCGAGGACGATTATGTCTGCTCCTTCAAACACGAACTCAAGCTGTTTTTATCGACTCCCCACAGACGCAAGCAGGTTGTACACGTTTATTCACCGTGTCAGCATGGATAGTTATGGAAACTAATTGGTAAGTATGCAGTCACAACATCTACATCCATATTTACATATCAACATGTGCATGGGATGCCTTGGCGACTCTTTGTCGGCGTAATATTCCTCTCATAAAATGTTCTATAAAGAACCTACCACTGCAAAGTGTGGTCCACGTGCAGAGATATGGGGAGACGATGTCAATTTCAATTGACAATGACGAAGAATTGTGTATGGTTGCGAAAGCTATGTAAGAATGCAAATACCGTTACGGCAATGACGATTTATCTCCTTTAGACAATGAAAATCATATAAAATCCGTACAGAATTATATAACTGAAACTAACCGCGTTACGGAATTCAAGTAACAACGTATGAACATAAAATGCACTTGGTATCTTGTTCTTTATTTTCTTTTCTTTATTTTTATTTTGTTTTGTCTATTGTCTAGGGTTAATTAGCTTAGTAACCCAAAGTGGACACATTTTTCTAGACTTTGCTTTTACACGACTTATGATGTCCACGTCCCGAGAATACCCCTACTGGAGTACCTTAGTTGCTGTAAAACCACATGTTCACTTGTGTCAGCGTGAGAGGAACAGCGTTATGGATATTGATAAACGCTACAGAAATACGTGCTTCGTGTCGATATGTCTTGGTTGCTGTTGATATTTAGATGGAAATGGTGTCTACCAACAGTGCAGAAAAAATCCGCACCACAACTCGCCAGGTACCTCTATCAGTAGGCAATGCACCATGATAAAGAGCATAAAATATCATTCTCTCGGTAAAATGACACATGAGTTGTGTTTACTGACCGTTAAATGTGAATCGAGTTGTCAGCTACATATGACGTACATTTAAATTCACATAATGTCAGTCACAGAGAACCTTTCAAATTATTTAGTTCAGGCAACCAAATTTGGTTTCTCTGACTGTTTGAACGAAGGGTTCTTCTGTTTTGATATTCATGATACCTAAGTGATATTATATAATCTGCGAAACTCTCAACTTCCTAGATTTATGTGATAATTAAAAAATGATTTTACTATTTAAAGAACATGTTTATTTTACAGCCAAAACCTGCATTTATATTCTTCAAAGATGAAAACTTATTTTATGCGGCTAATTTCATAGTGTTACTTTTGTCATATCTGCCACTTCTATGTAATAGTCTCTCATAACCCTTAAAGTGTGTATATATCTGTACTTTTACATGAGGTGAGACTTAAATAAATATTTGTCTGTCTTCTCAGGACGTGGACAGACGGTTTTCCTTTGATGTCGTCTGTTTTTAAGTAAGGGATTAACTGGTCGGAAAGTGTTAAAATCTTAACTGTTATCCGGAATTGTGAAGGTGTCGTGAACTCTGTTCACTCTGGGAGTTCAATCTGGTAAGCGTGGTTAGCATGTGACTATGATAGGTGAGTGAGTTCACTCAGAAATCGTTTGCAGTGTTGGCTGAATTCATAAAATGTGTTCACTCCGATAAGTGTAAACGCTAGGTGAGTAATAATCAGTGTCAGGAAATTGTGCTATATAATTCTGACAAGAGGAAGTTAATGCATCTTTCACTATGGCAAACGTACAGTTAGATTACAAATTTCTTCTGACATTTCGAGGTGGAAGATATTTCTGCGTGAATTGACACACATACACAATCCTGAAGAGAAGAAGAAATGACTGGTGTTTGTGGCATCAAGTGTTGTAAATCACTTGTGTCTACAGGTAACGACATCCTCGCACAATTACCCGCTGATCCAAATGAAACTGAGATTTGTCGATGCTTAATAACCGTGGGAACATTAGCGTCATTGCCGACACAGTGTATTATAATTTTATTAAAACTGTAAAATAAACCCTTGTTTCGTTTCCTTATAATTACACAGTCTAGTATTGCCCGAAGTCTTGCAATCACAAACTCTGTCTATTGTCTAGGGTTAATTAGCTTAGTAACCCAAAGTGGACACATTTTCTAGACTTTGTTTTACACGACTTAGGGTGTCCACGTCCCGAGAATACCCTACTGGAGTACCTTAGTTGCTGTAAAACCACATGTTCACTTGTGTCAGCGTGAGAGGAACAGCTTTATGGATATTGATAAAACAGAAATACGTGCTTCGTGTCGACATGTCTTTTGGTTGCTGTTGATATTTAGATGGAAATGGTGTCTACCAACAGTGCAGAAAAAATCCGCACTAAACTCGCCAGGTACCTCTATCAGTAGCAATGCACCATAATAAAGAGCATGAAAATGTCTTTCTTTCGGTAAAATGACAGATGAGTTGTCTTTACTGACTGTTAAATGTGAATCACGACTTGTCAGCTACATGTGACGTACATTTAGATTCACATAATGTCAGTCACAGTGAACCTTTCAAATTATTTAGTTGAGGCCACAAAATTTTCTGTTTCTTTGACCGTTTAAACAAAGGGTTCTTCTGTTTTGATATTCATGATACCTAAGTAATATTATTTAAAGTACGAAAATAGGTTTTTGTGATGAGTTTATCGAAACTTAATGACCTCCCAGTACTTCCAGTCGAAGAGAATTCCACTAGCAGTGATATGATTCATATTAACTAATACCATTACTACATTCATGAGATATGTGAGAGATGCAAAAGGCTCGAAAGAAGTCAATCCAAGGAGCCCTACATCGCTGCTCGCAGCTATATTTGTATTTGAAATGTTGTAATATTTTGTAACATTTCGTCATATGATGTAATATAACTTTTATAATTCCTGTAAAATGTAGCATGTTGTAACATGGTTAAAGAATATCTCTCTATATAGTCTCGTGGCTTACGCCTTCTATGTATTTTACGTGTTTTATATTTTAATGTATATATACTAAGTGAACTGAGACTGAAATAAAACCCTATCTTTATACATATATTTGGCTCGTTTTCTCATTAGGTGTGCTCTCAACCGCATAATCCAGAATATCCTCTTCTAACAACACGTAGGCCCATCATTGTCTCGATAATCCAATGTTAATTGCTAACGGACGGGGCGTCAATCTTTTTTCTTCACTCATCCGTAAGGTTTGGACCAAAGGTCGACGTTCTGAGCCCTAACCGTTTGAGAAGAGTGTTCAAATCTGCAGTCGCCTGCTGTTTAATGCGATTCTTAAAAGGCTTGAAGCGACATCTGCATGTTCATCTTGCGATGTATTGATATAAAATATGTCTCTGTAGTGACACCCGCGACGAAGGAACTTTTATTTGTTTAGAAAATGTTAAAACCTGCATTGACGATACAACGCCAATCGTAATCCAATGCTTGTCTGATCAGCATTATTACAGTACGACTTTACAGATGCCGATTTCTTGTTGATGCATAGAGGGGAGTGTCCATGTTTATTCTCACACGGTTATCAAGATAAAAGTTACTACAACCAGCTGCAGGTGAATAGAAGTATATACGCATAGTGACAAGCAGCAAATTAACTACAGGTAATTTAGCAAGTAGCACATCGTTGGATGGGGCCAACAGGAGAGTAAGATCAACAAATTGTAAACAGGCTGATTGGATGCTAATTGAACAGCTAATTGACAGATTCTATCTGTAAATCAACTTCAGTATCCCAAAGTCGAAATCCACTCCATTGTCCAAGTGATGGAATCAATCAACATTCAATCAACTTGTTTATCTTGAAGGATGTACATCGAAATACCGCTCTATGCAATAAACAGAGAGTTGTTATCACGTAAGTGGTATGTTTCGTTATGTATCCCCATACTGTTTACTGCAGTGTAAGTGAGATATGCTTCAGTTTGCGAATGACCAACCTTTTGAAATTGATTTAAAATCTACTTTAGTACATTGTTACCTAACAAATTGATCTCAGATTAAAACATCTCATTCCAAATTCGTGTAATCCTATTTCAGGTACTAAGAAATACTGAATTTTTACATATTAGATACATCTATGGGTACCAGTTCGACGTGTCTGGTTATAAGTTAACTAACATGGTGATTACATATTTTTTACCATTACATGTGTCATTAAAGCGTCATTTATGTCATTATAATGTTCTCTGATCCATTTCATCATACAGGATTTATTTCATTCAATGTTTTGAAGCTCATATGATAACAGATGATAAAAGTTACTGTTCCAGTTCATTTTGAAGTGTGAAATTATGTTCGTTTTTCAAGTGTTCCAACCAATATAGTCATTATGGTTACAAACGGCCTGATTTTTAATACCAATCAAGTTAGATGTTATATATGAGTGTATGCACACACACACACACACCAAATATCCGTAATTTGTGAATTCTGTTCGGACGAAAAAGAAATATCTAATTTGATACGAATTACTATATAAGTGTCTTCCCTCACTCTGAGAGAAGCATGACATTATTCCTTCATTTTTTGATAATTTTATCTGCATAAAAGAAGGGATTATCAAAACTATGAAACAAACTTACGTATACTACCATTTCACCAACATTGCGATATTGACCATGGACTATGTTAAGTTCAGTCGGTTTTCAATGTCATAATATGCGAGGTTCCTCATTCACAGATACATACAAACTGACAGCTTAACACAAAACAATATGCAATCAACCAAATTCAATGCAATACAACTTTCACCGCTTCTGCATACCACACTGTTGACAAATCTTTCAGGTGTATTAGAGCGATATTGACATCGCGACATGTGGAACAAACTTACGGCTCAGCAAATTTAAATAACTTACTTTATTTATAAGAAAAGCAATACTTATGGATGTCAACCTCTATATTGTGAGTAAAACGACGTTTCGGAGCGTATGCTTGCTCCTTCATGAGGTGAAAATCAGGCCACAATAAAGAAGTTGACATCCATAAATCTTGCTTTTCGTATGCATTCCACTTCTAAATGCCCATCAAAGATTTAACTTACTTCCAGAGGCTTCTGTAAGAATCATAGAAACTTCCACTTCTAAATGCCCATCAAAGATTTAACTTACTTCCTGAGGCTTCTTTAAGAGGCATAGAAACTTGGAAAATTGTTTTTTCAGATGCTGTCTTAACTGACTTGACTCGCTCAATTGGTGAATCTTAACTGCCTTGACTCACTCATCAATTAACATGGGATTAGGGTCTTGGGCGTACAAAGAACAATGGTTGTACCCCATAACCCCTACATGCCACTACGGTTATCTCCCAATTGACAGACACCCATTTGACAGACACCCAATTGACAGACACTGAACTAGAAGGTTCATTAGGGTAACACCTACGGGTATAATGGAACAGTCCACTGTCTAGTGAGTAGAGCAGGGTGAGCCTGAAACAGGTTCGTTACTGAGAAGTTTGATTGTGGGTAAATAGAACTTTGTTGTGATTAAATGATAAATGATTTCTCTTCGCAAAATTGATTTTACTATCAATTACTATCGAATATAAAACCAGGTTTGTCACTGAGAGGTTTGATTGTGTTTATTGATAGAAAAGCCCCCTCCCAATAATAGCATATGTACAACAGAAGTTAACTGAGAAAACGTTTTTGTTGGAGATATAGATATGTACATATTTCTGATTTGCGGTAAATGAGACACCTGCATGGCCATGTAAGATACGATTAATACCAATCAGTGTTCTAATTTTAACAATATTTTCTAAAGATTGTAACAGTTTATGTCTTTGAGAGTAGTATACAATGGACATTCAGGAAGTAATGAAAACATTCTCACATCCATGGCCACATTCACATGAAGCGTCATATTTTAAATATTTATTTTAAATAAATCGTAATTAAGTGCATTCGTCATAATTATATCTTAATATTGTGTGCAAAACATAAAACTTCCTTATTCCATATGAATAATATTTAGGTTCACATTTGTCTTTATTTGATTTATACGATACAACAGTGTCGCAATTTCTAATAGCTAAGCTAATGTTTTCAATATGATGATGCCGACTCCCGTTAGACTAGAAGGTTAAACCGAAATGTTTATGAAAATAAACTGTTTTTATATTGCAGCAATAAAAATTCAAATTACTTTTCGTCCATCTTTCAAAATAAATAATATAGCTTCAGTTTGTTCCTGTGTTTTTATTTGGACTATTCCATTATAATGTGTAGGTAACAGGTAGTAGATAATCTGTACACTGAACCGTAAATGTTGTTGTTTTAAGGTGTCTGCGAACTGGCTGTCTGCGTAATGGGAGGACACCGTCACTACCCCTACACCCCAGTACCCCTACAGTTAGTTAAAACAACACACGGCATTTACCTGTCTGGCACAAAGGACTGACCCAAAGGAAATGAGAAGGTGGAAAAGAAGTAAGAGCGTATTTTGCGATGTTAGCAAATCGTTTGATAAAGATCCTCAAGGATCACCATCACCCACCAGTTATCTCCTTGTGGACATTTCCAATATTGAAATTTTTGGAAATCTCATGTTTCCAAAATTGGAAATGTCTTGGAAATCCCATCTTTCCAAAATTGGAAATGTGGACATTTTTCCAGTGATACTAGTAATTCAGAACTTCAGGATCATCGCTTGCTTCGCTGACACCATCCAAAACAATGGTCCTGTAATTATCGTGTGTGTTATTGGTACTGTCCGACTGAAAGGGATTAAGGCACTATGCCTATGTTTCCGTGCCTGATACAGAAGTATTTCAGAGGGACGAGTGAGTGAGTTTAGTTTTACGCCGCACACAGCAATATTTCAGCTATATTGCAACGGTCTGTATATAATAGAGTCTGGACCACAACAATCCAGTGATCAACAGCATAAGCATCGGTCTACGCAATAGGGATACGATGACATGTGTCAACGAAGTTGGATTGGATCAAAAGCTAAATCAATCTAATTGGTGAATTTGATGTACTAGGTATTAAATTTACACCCGATCTTGAAGACTTATGGGTAATCAACACCAGAAAGAGACTGGAGGAAATAAATATACTCTTAGCATCTTGGGGAGAAAAAGAATTTGAACACAAAATTTAAATTGTAAAATAACAGTAATAAAACCTCTAGCAATCTCCAAATTGGTTCATATTTTCAATTCCTTGCCCAACCCACCAGCAGAATTTATCACGTACCTTGAAAAAAATGTGTTTTGAATTTATTTAGAATGACAAGAATGATAAAATTTAAAACAACCATGAAGGAGGTTTGAGAATGACTGATACAAAAAACATTTATAGACGCTTTGAAATTATCTACTATTAAATTATGTTTTATAGTAAATCATCTAGAGGCTGCAGGACTGACAAACTTATTTCCAATGATATACACCCAAATATTCTGAAACAAATGAGCTGTTATTTTTGACTTTGATTTGAAAAATATATTTACAGTATACAGAAAAGGATTTTCCTGTTTCACTGTTTCAGTCACTGTAAGAGTCTACAGTCATTCGTTTCATTCACTACTAGAGTCTACAGTTATGTGTTTCATTTACTGTTAGAGTCTACTGTCATGTGTTTCAATTTACTATTACAGTCTACTGTTTCCTTCACTATTAGAGTCATTTGTTCAACTAATTGTTGCACTGTGTTGGACCGACTGTTATACTTTACTGCCTTGCGTTCAGTTTGCTCTACTATTACGCGTTGAAGTTAGTTCACTGTTATATGTTGCACTTTGTTACACTTTACTATTATGCATAGGATATTTCAGAGGTCGTTGCACATGAATCATAATCTGCGTGTACAGACGTGTCTTAGACTATAGGGGGCAATCTATGTGTACGTATCCCCTTATATTTATACAAATAATTACAATGACAATTCTTTGCCTTTTTGAATTTCGTATTGTTTTACGCCGCACTCAACACTTGTCCACCCCAGTCAAGTCAACCTGTAAACAATTACGAATAAAACCGCAAAGGAGCGTTGCATCCGATCACCTAGCCCCATCAAGAGAAACAACAACTTGCGGAGGTCGTGTTATAACCCGAGTTTCATATCACAACCTCTCTCTCTCTCTCTCTCTCTCTCTCTCTCTCTCTCTCTCGCTCTCTCTCTCTCTCTGTGTGTGTGTGTGTGTGTGTGTGAATAGATGTATGTATGATAGGTTAAACATAACCATACCCAAACCTCCATAACTGCAATTAGAACAGGGTCCACGTCACCCTAACGTAATACACACACAATAACACTGTACAGTAACACTGCGTTAGTGTCATGAATATTCACTGACTCACATTTCGACTATCTAACGTCCTGCATAGCCAAACATTTCTCAACTTAATAACCATCCTTATAAAGGATATATTAAGTCCTACGTAGGAGATACTAAGTCCTACGTAGGAGATACTAAGTCCCACGTAGGAGATATTAAGTCCTACGTAGGAGATAGTGACCCCCCAAAACATTTTCACCGTGGCCCTACTATGCTTCCGTAATTTTCAATATAGATTTCTACAAGGTCTTATTAATACAAAAAATGAATAAAAGTTGACAGCAGTCTATGTTGTTTTCTGCAATGATCTAAATGAGAGTGTTTGTCATGTGTACTGGGAATGTCCGGCAACACAAACCTTTTGGAAAAACCTACAAATTTGGCTTAACAATTTATACCTTCATCCATTGCTATTATCAAAACATATGGTTTGGTTTGGTACTCTACATCAAAATATATTACTAAATCACATCATCATTGCAGCAAAAAGACACATTTACATATGTGGTATTAAGAATACGCATCCAAACATAACTCTATTTATAAAAACGTCTGAAGAAATATTCTTTGTGGAAAACCATATATGCCAAAAACGTAATAAAATAGAACATTTCCAATCATAAATGGGGCTTCTCTTCCCAGTACTTGGGAATATGACATTGTAATCTTGGGAACCAATAATAATAAAAGTATAAATGAAAAGACGGCAAGCCTATCCCTAGTAACTGTATTGTCTGGCCCAGATTCGATCATTTGCAGACCGCCGTCATATATTGTAGTTGCTGAGTGCGTTACGCAAAAAGTTAAATCAAATCGGTGTGTTCATTAGTTCGAGTGAGTGAGTTGGGTCTTACGCCGCTTTTTATACCCCCTTTACACAGGACGGCGACCGTTCTGCCTTTTGCGTGTTCTAAAAATATTTAGAACGCCTGTGAACACGTTCGAAGAAGGCACGAAGGCAGAATGATTGCCCCTACCGTCGTACAGAGGTCGTACAAAGAAGGCACAACTGACATCGCCATGGACGGTACAGAACGCCATGGTGGCGCCGACTATACTAAACATGTTCAAATCAAATGCAGGGCGGTTGCACAAGGGATGCTCGTACAAGGCAGAAAGGAGGCAGAAGCATCACCGAGGGTCGCCGAATGAACGCACAACGGTTGGCCAACGGTCGGCAAAAGGACGTCATGTAATAGCTCCGTCAACCGGGGCGATGCCTCTGTCTTTCTTTATTGCCTTCCTTGTGTGTTCTTGAAACAATAGCGTGCGTTGAGCAATCACGTACTGTGCCTTCATCAGCCGACAACGGCATCCTTTGAGCGACCATGGCAATGGCTCTGCCTTCCCTCTGCCTCCCTTTCTGTCACCGTTGGGCTTTACTGCATTGCTTTGACTGCTGATTTTCATCGAGTTTCCCAACTGCCGTCTCACCATGCCGCTACAGTTCTGATTCATTGAAAATCTGGTTGTCAGACGTCGTCCCAAAGACCACAATATCACACCATAAAAACTTGTAATTTGGTAA